>NC_056735.1:1427029588-1427054588 GCF_019279795.1 Protopterus annectens | reverse complement strand
TTGGGGATTTTAGTGTGTATGTGTGTGCTTATGTGTTGGGAGTGCTGCAACAGTAGATGATTATTAAAGACAGAGACTTGCGGACTGTGGAGAATGTTTCTTTGTTTCAAAACCTAATACTTGGGTATGCATGCCGGAAGTAGATTTTTACAGTGGATGGATATTTACATTTAATGGACAATGTATTAGAGTGGGCCTGTGGGGTTCTGAAGGATGCCAAGTCTACCACTGCCAATGTCTTGTAAAGTGACCTGGAAATGGATATTGGGATGTTACTGAAAAAATATAGTTAAGTGGGCTTAGAAATATAGTTTAATTAAACAAAGTGTACTTTCAGTTTACAGGCCATAATTTATTTCAGGTAGTCCAGATACTGGTAGATTGTATACCATTAGACTTAATTAGGGAGAGCTGTCATTCTGGGGAAAACAAGCAGCCCTAGTTTCAGTGAAAGCTCTGTGGTTGCTTGCAGATAGGAAGTTGCAGGATGTTGATGCAATGTGTTTTATGTATTATTTTTAATGTATCTGTCATTTCAAAGCATGTTTTTCTTTGATGCAAAAGAAGGCAGGACTGAATGAGCCATATAATGTTTAAATGACAATAATGGAATAGAAAGATTATAAGTGATGTATAATGTTTGCAGCTACAGTTGTTTCAATGGTGTCTGTGATGCATAACTATTTTTGGGCCTGTGTCCCACTTTTATTTTTCGCTTTGTCCAGATTTCTTGCTCTAAGGTTCAGAGGTATGGTTCCATACTAAATCAGAAGTTGTATTTACCTTGGAAGACTTTTCGGCATAATTATGAAAAACAGAGCCTTTTTAATATCTCTGCTTATTTCCAATATAAACTGCCATGCAACCTTGCAAACAACCTTCTTATTAAGCTACTTTACTTCTTTTGGAATTGACCGGTATGATTCATCTGTTCAGACATAAGCATAGAGTGCTAATGTGACTTTGATTTCTTGCAGCAGTCTGTGGTTTACATAATCACAATAACTTTTCTGTGTTTCTGGGTGTGTAATCAATTTAACAGTTTTTAAAGATGTTTTCCAAAAATAAATAAATAATCCTTTCTACACTTTGAGCTATTGACAAAGTCTGGGAATTTGTTTTTTTTCAAAAGCGAAGGTCAGCATTACAGCTCAGTAAACTGTCAGTCTGTGAGTAACTTCTGCACAAATTAAAATGTCTGAATGTCAAATGGCTTTAGATTGGAAGGAAGTTTATTTTTATTTATTTTATTTTACATTTGTTTACCGGGAAAGTCCGACTGGGCACAGGTCCATTTTCAGCGGAGGCCGGGGGAGAAAAGCTACAAAAATAACACAAAACAATATAATACATGAGAGAGAGACAGCAAATTATGGATGTAGTACTCATACAGTACGGCAGAGATTACATCTCGTAAGTGAGAATCATTGCGGTACAGAATAAACTTATAACTATAAAAAAAAAATGTTTTTAATTACAGCAAGGCAAATATCAATGAGTTAAGTTTTTAGGGGAAAGCTGTTTGTACATAGCTGAAGCTCTGAAACAATCTTTTGGTATGGATTAACCTGGGGATTGACACAAGTTATATGTTTACACCAGTATGTAGCATTATAGTTTATGGTTTGCTTATTGATTACTTTTTGCCGAGCAGTTGTTTGTTGATTTATTGATGGTCCTTTTGGTGGTGGGAAATTACATGGATGAATCCATCGCTATTATGATTTTTTTTTCAGATATTTTGACTTCCAGACAATTTCATTCAGTGAGTGGGTGTCATGTGATTACTGAGGTTGCCTATTTTACAAGTAGGGGCTTTTTGTGTGTATATATATATATATATATATATAAGAGAGAGAGATTTAATATGTATAATGAATATAATTTTGCAAATGGAATTCTTAGTTAAACATGCCCCTCTTCTTGGGCAACTAGACTTGAGTAACCAATATTAGATCTTAGCCATCCAGCTGGGAAAAGTTAGTATGTGGATTTTCCATCTGGTTTGATGAAGGCTATGCTACTTACCCAAGGACTACATTTATGGCTATCCATCCATCCATAGTGTTGCTGAACTACATTGTTTGATAATGAGAGTAGCTTTTTACAGTAGTTGAAGGTTTTTGTGTCAAGAACCTGTCCATAAAAAGTGGCTTGTTTATGTTGCAGTGAAGTGCATGGCTGCTTTAAAATTCTAATTGCAATTAATTTAACCAATTGATTGATTTTTAAAAAAAGTTTTTATATACTTGTTCTGGTATGTAGTAGTTTGTCTGAAGAAGGGCAGATACGAGTCTTCCCGAAAGCGCATATTAAATTTGTTCGTGTATTTTTGGTGTTTGCCTTTGGTTCTTCGCTTTTGTGTTTTCAGCAGTTTGTTTCCTTTTTGGTGAATTTTTTATGTTGCAGTGAAGGCTGTGGTCTTTGTAGTGAGCGTTTTAAGTATAACCAGTATTTCTGAGGTAGAGGAAGTCTCTTAAGGCAGGATCTTTCTTAGCCTGGAAAGCAAGCCAATGGTGAAATTTATAGGGGCCAGTGAGAGACAGAGGAAAGCAAGAAACTTTTTAGTCTGTTTAGATAACTAAGTGAACTTAGTCCTTTGACCTTTTTTGTCAGAAATGGTTGTGGTCTTTCTTTTGGCAGGGTGTTTTGCTGATGCACATGTCAAAAGGGGAATTGCACTCAATAATGGCTCTTGTAAAGGAAGAATACAGGGATGTTATGACCTCCTTGTCCCTGGATGAGATACCCTTACTAATGAATTGGGCCATGTAAAAAGCTTTCCTTACAACGGAGACAACGTGGTGGTCAAAAGTCAGGTTTCTATCAACCTGGGTGCCCAAGTACCATACGACTTATTGCATGCTTACAACATTGTTATTAATGTGATAATTTGTGGGGACATCACTCTCCTCAAAGGGGATGATGATGCATTTTTTGGCATTTAGCTTGAGGCCATATTTCTGGCACCAGTTATTTGTTTGGGGGAGACCCTCTTGTAGCTTATTCAGAATTGTTTTATTAAGTCAGTAATGTGAATTCTTTACTTTATTGCAAATTTGTTGGGTTATTTTTGTGGATTATAGTATTGTAGGACTGCTGATGTTGACATTTTACGTAGCTGGACTGCTGGAATGGTTTTCCCAGTGAGAAATGCTAGTGCTGTAGTGAATATCTATTTGTAATATATATATATATATATATATATATATATATATATATATATATATATATATAGAGAGAGAGAGAGAGAGAGATATTAACTAAGATGTTAGAGTTAAGAGAATTAGAATTTTAAGGCAAATATTAGGCATTTATTACGTTAATTCATTGCTCAAATGCACCTACAGTACAGCCAGGAGGTAGACTGTGGTCTTCCGGAGCAACAAAAGAGTTAACTATATGATATATTTTATATGCGGCCCCAAGACCATTTCTGTTCACTCAATGCGGCCCTAGCAAGCCAAAAGGTTGGACACCCCTGATTATGCCTTCCTTGAAGAAATACTTCCTATTTGATGAAAATAGCTAGAACAACATGATGCAAAAAGAAGGGGAAATACCCTATCATGGACAGACAGACTGCATGGTGGCTGAAATTTAGCTGAAAACAAAAATGCAACTGTACAGAACCCCTATCAGGCCGTTATGGATAGGAAAAGCTGCAAAATACAAAACTCCTTTCACTGTTGAACTATCATGATGAGATAGGTAGCAACATCTCGATATTTATAAAAGAACAAGCAAGTTAGAAGCCAAGGAAATAACCCAGGACTACAACCTGATCAAACAATAATAAATGCCAATCTTACTGAATATAATTACAGAAACACTCTACATCATCTGTATCACTCACAAATCAGAACTTCTTGACTAAACTTCAAAATCCAAAAACAAAACGGTAAAAATACAATAAATGTTTTAAATATCCACACACAGAGTGGGCAAACTACTCAACATATATGCCCAGGTATTAAACTACTATGTTAATCAAAGTTTGGAAAAAGTAGTACAGATTTAACTACAGATGCAATATCTTGCATAATAATCTGGCAAGCCTCTTTCTGGGCCACACACACACACTTTTTTTATTAACACAGATAATTACACTATCTCGCTAAGGAATAAATTCAGGCTGAATCATGAAGAAAATATCATTCACAGGCTTTACAAATAGTCACTGTAATTTAATGAATGACAAACTCTAAAACGTTTGTGATACTGTCTTCAATTATACACATAAATCTCAGAATACATGCGAGTAGTGTGATGTTATTAACTTCTACATTAAAGAACATACACTGTTGAAATACAAATATACAGGTAAATTAAACAAAACTACCATTTGAATTCAAAATGTTAAAAAAATATACAAAGGAAAAAAGAGGTACTATTTAGTTTTCAAAAATGATGTTATTCACAAAAACAAATCTACTTACTTTTCTTATCAAATCTTCTAACTCCAACTATAAGCTAAAAACTATTTCAATCAATAATAAGGTAACATAATTTAACTATTTAAAGGGACACTTTCTGAGGATTACATATCAATAAACAAAGATTATCCATTTAAAAACATAACGGAAAAATGTGCACACGTCATAAGCAGAGGCATATGAGACAGCTCTATAGCTAAGGAAAGACATCAACCACGGATATGACAGCTGCTGCCTCAATAAAATTAAACAGTCAAGTACTTTGGGACCAAACAACACATTTGGTAGGTTCTTGTACAAAACCAAGTTATGTTGACTTGGTTCAGTAATCAGTCATGCCAAAATGCTCATAACCTGATCCACGCTTGATACACAGCAAAAGGCTACACTGGTTCCTATTCAAAAAAGGGGAAAGGGATAACATCAGACCCAAACAATTTTAAAACCACTAGCTTGACCTATACTTTATATAAAATCAAGATTAGAGTCAAAATAGAGCTTACCCAAAATGATACAGGGCTATACTTCAAGACACAGAAAGTTTAGGTTTGTTAAAAGGAAATCTCATCTTTTGAATCTTGCAACAATTATTGAACAGGTAACAGATACACCTAATAAAGGAATAATATTACATCCAACTTACTATAACTTTTCTAAGGCATTCAGAACTATGAGGATAAGTTAAAATTGACAAAATGAAAGTGATAATGCTAATTTGTGCATAATTTAATGGATTATACACTGATCAAACAGAGGAAGAGTTAAGTATTTACCATAACTTGGTATCTGTGTTATCCTATATCACTATTCACCACTCTTGGGACTTAGATCCTACATCGGATCCGAGCCAGCACTTTACAGACACCTTCAAGGTTCAAGCTCCCCCCATTCCCATGATCCCTTGCTGCCCTCTAACCCCTCAGATCGAATTTGTCTTACGTTAGAAACCAGCTAAGGAAGATCTTGACCACCAGATAGGACATCTCCACATCCTCTATATCCCACAGGACGGGGGGCAGTGGGAGGGATAGCGATGAATACTGACATAGGATAACACAGATGCCAAGTTATGGTAAGTACATAACTCTTTATCTGATGTTATTCATGTCACTATTCCTCACTCTTGGGTCAGAGTCCTCAGTTACCCTAATCCTGGGCGGCCTTATGGAAGGACATGCTGAAGAACTGTGGAGCTGAAGAAAGCTCTGTTCCTGGATACAATGTAAAGTTTGTAGTGGCTAACAAAAGTGTGAGGAGAAGACCAGGTGGCTGCCGCACAAATGTCATCTATAGAATGGTGGCCAAGAAAGGCCGCTGACGTAGATATTGACCTAGTGGAATGAGCACCAATTGGTCCTGGTAAAGATAAACCTTTGGATGAGTAAGCATAGGAAATGCACATCCAAATCTGAGAGATAGTTTGGACACTGCCTGACCTTTCCTGTTAAGAGAGACCACCACAAACAGTTGGTCAGACTTGTGGAAGTTCTTTTTCCTATCTAAATAGAAATGCAGCTGTCCATGCACATCTAGCATATGCAAAAGATATTCCCCTTTGTTAGCAAAATTTGGGAAGAAGAAGACTGGCAAATGGATTGACTTGTTCAAATTTGCTTCTGTGGCAACCTTAGGCCTGAATGACGGGTTAGTCCCAAGGGTCACCTTATCTTTATGAAAAACCATGAAAGGCAGTTTAATAGAAAGAGCCTGAAATTCCAACACCCTTTTGGCTGAGGTTATGGCTACTAGAAATGCCGTCTTCCATGACAAGAATTTGATATCACATGTGGCAGCAGGCTCAAACGGACTCCGTGTGAGAGACTGCAGCAAAAAAGAAAGATCCCAAGGGGGAGAAGAATCTTTGACAGGAGGGTCAAAGCAGGAAAAACCCTTTTAAGAAGGCACTGCACAAGTGAGAAGAGAAGGCCGGCTCCTCGCACACATGGAAGTTAGAAATAGCTGCTAACTGCACTTTGATAGGCGAAAAGCTGGCTCCTTCCAGAAAAGGGAAGGACAAGAAAAGCAAGATCTCTGAAATGAAGGCCAAAGTAGGATCTAGATTACTCTGTCTAGCCCCCATTTCCACTTACTGGTGCAAATCTTTGTAGTGGCAGCCTTCTGAGAGGCCAGGATAATGTTCTTAACAAGAGAAGGTAGCCTGGGCTGATTCAGGATTACGGGAAATGGAAAAACCATGCCATCAGGCAAAGCATCTGTAGGTTGGGAATTGAAAGCTGAGAGGGATGGGAAATTAGATCCAGAATGGGATCTAGTACCCAAGGGGGGTACTTCAAGTGAGACCGAAGAAGGGGAAACCAGACCTGCCAAAGCCAAAAGTGGATGATGAAGATCAAGGTAGCCTTGAAGCAACGGGCTTTCTGTAGTACTCTGGGAATAAGAAGAAGGGAGGATAGGCATAAAGGAAACCCGGGGGCCAATTGTGGACCAGAGTACCCCTGGGGGACTTCCCGTATGGAGGAATCAGAGCAAAATACTGGCTGTATTTGTGGTTTAGAGGGGATGCAAAGAGATCGCAGCTCAACTGACCCCAGTGAAGGAAGATCTCTTTCGCCCCTGAAGCACTGAAGGATAACTCATGAGGGCTCAGAATAGCCCTGCTCAGTCTGTCTCCTAGCATGTTGGACTCCCCTGGGAATGTGCATTGCAATGAGAAAGCATCCCTAGGATATCACCCATTCCCACACTCTCATGGCCTCATGACACAGCAGATAATAATGTGTGCACCCTTGTTTGTTGAGGTACCACACAACCACCATGTTGTCCATGTGAACTACAATGGTACCTGGAGGGAGGCAGTCATGGAAGGCTTACAACATGAGGAGAACTGCCCTCATCTCCAGGACATTGATATGCAATTTGGTCTCTATTTTGGACCACATGCCTTGGACTGTATGTCTCTGAAAATGCCCCCCCACCCCAACAGGGAAGTGTCTGTGGTCACTGTGGCACTGGGGTGAGGAAAAGAGAATGGTCTGCCTGCTAGAAGATTGGGAGACTGAATCCACCAAAGAAGATGACATCTGCACACCGGAGTTAGGCAGATCAAAGCTGACATTGGGTGAACCAGGGAAGACCACTGAACTGCTAGAGTCCACTGCAAAACCCTCAATGACAACTAAGGCCCTTAGAACTAGGTGGACCTGGGGATGAGAGAGGTCAAAGAGAGATTGAACATGAGACTTGATAAGGTGTACCTACCGGGGCAGAAGCACTGAAATCTCTGACACGGTGTCCAACTGAATCCAGATAAATTCTAGCCTTTGGGATGGGGTAAGGTTGGATTTGTGGAGGTTTACTGTGATGCCTAGCTGGTCGAAAAGTTGTAGAAGATATTGTGAGGCAATGGCCAGACGATGCTTCATGGGAGCTCTGAGGAGCCAATCATCAAGATAGGGAAACACCTGGAATCCTTGCAGTCTCAGGTGAGCTACGACCACTGCCATGTACTTGGTGAACACCTGGGGAACTGTGGTGAGACCAAACGGCAAGATCCTGAACAGGTAATGATTGTCCCCTACTCAAAAGTGGAACTGTCTCCTGAAGTGCCTATTTTTATGTGATAGTACGCATCCTGGAGATCTACAGAGCACATTCAATCATCCTTGTGCAACAAGGGCATGATGGACTGGACAGTGACCATCCGGAACTTGGACTTCTTAACAGACATAGAGTTTGCTGAGGTCCAGGATTGGATGCAGGTCCCCTGCCTTCTTTGGCACCAAAAAGAAGCAAGAGTAAGTTCTGGATTCTTGTTGCCCTGGAAGGACCTCCTGGATGGCTCTCTTTTGAAGAAGCTTGAGCACGTCTTCCTGAGCTAGCTCCCTCTGATGTGGTGGTGCATCGGGGAGGTATCTCATGACTGGAGGAGGCTGGGAAAAGGGAATAGAATAAACCCTGGAGATGATGTTTAGCACCCAATGATCTTTTGTGATATTTGCCCAGGCTAAAAGGTGTAAGGACAACCGACCCCTGACCGCCTCCAGGGCAGGACATTCATGCAGCACTTCAGGAGTGCTGCTGTGGCTTCTCAAAGAAGGGTTCTCTAGAGCCCTGGTTTTGCAGACCCCCCCGACCTCTGGGGTGGTGTCTGCCATTGAACCCCCTCCCCTGACCCCTATAGTAGGGCTCATCTTGAGCATCCTGGAAGGCAGGTTGTGTCTTGGAAAAGGAGTGTTGAGGGGTGAAGAAACTGATTCCTACAGCCGACAAAGTCTTGCCCTCCTGCTCACTGTGGGTAAGAGTTTCTTTGACCGAAGGGCCAAATAAGATAGACCCATCAAAGGGAGAGTTGGTGAAAGACACTTTGAAAGACTCCACAAATCTACAAAGGGGCAGCCAGGCATGATGTCGGACAGCGATGCCTGTGCCAGCCACATGGAAGGCTCCTTCTGTCATTTTGGCAATCAACCTCATCGATGAATTAGCCAGGGAAGAAAGTGTGAATAGTTTGGGGGACACCTTGCTTAGTTCCCCGGCTAGGAGTAACTCAGAGAAGGATGTGGTAAGCTACTTGACCAGGTCCCTTTGAAGTCGGGTGAAATGTGCCAGATAATGGAGCCCTCACAGCCCAGAGGTGGCTGAGGCAAACACCCGCTTTCTATGCCTGTCAATCGCCTGGGACTCCCTGGGAACGTGCTCTGTTCTGCCAGTTCCTTCTTGGTGGCGGCAGCTACCATGATTGCATCGACTGGCATGTCTTTAGACCAAAACTGCTTGTCAGAAGGGGGGCTAAGAAACTTGTCAGCTCGTTTGGGGACAGGCTCCACAGTATCAGGTTCCTTCCATGCCCTACTAGCGATAAGGTCAATGAGTTCATCTGCTGAAGAGGACACCCAGGAGGTAGATGGTCCTGTCCCGAAAGCCTTTAGAAAAACGGACTCTTAGGAGGACAGGGGGAGGAAAGACCAACTGCCCTTAGGCTTGAGGATTTCCAAAATGTCCCCAAAGGAGACATCCTCAGGTAGAGACCTGGGAGATCCTTCCCCTTCACTGTGGTCCGTATCCTCGGTGAGTGACTCGGCAGGGGAGTCTAAGTGTCCCCTTTTACACAATCTCTTCTGAGGAACCTCCTCCAGGGGAGGCTTGGGGGAGGACTCGAAAGAGAGGGGAGCCCCTAGTAAACTCCCACCTGAAGGCTAGTTTGACTGGGCTGACCAGGGACAGGATGAGTGGGGTCCGCAAGATGGGGCTGGGATGGTCCCTGGAAGGCCGGGTTGGAAACCCTCTGGGAGGAAAAGGTCCACTCTATGACCCAGAAAGCTGAAAGACTGGATGATGCTCTGTTCGCACTCCCAGTATGAATGCCCACTTAAAGAGAAGGACCATAGCAGGCCAGAACCTCCAGGCCTCTGGATACTACTGGCCGTGAGCTGTCGAGGCCCGAAGCACCAACAACCCCTCCCCCAAAGATCTCTGGGGTGGCTGTTCGGGACCAGGAGTCCACCTGCTCAGGAGGAGGCCAAGCAGAACAAGTTCATAGGTTGGTACTAGGCTATCAGCTCTAGGACCTATACAAGCCTAGCCATAACAATTTCCTGGCTATTTCTTCCCACAGTATTTACTTCCCTGGACCCCTGTCTACGTGATCCCCGGGGTGAATTTCCTATCTCCCATCCAATCACCAAGGTTCCTTTTGAAGAGGGCCAAAGAGGTGGTCTGTTTGACATTTATGGGCAATATATTCCAGAGTCTGGGGAGTCTCTGGGTCAGGAACCAATCCCTCTAGCATGTTTTGTTCATTGTGATGACAAGGTTTAGATCCCTGGAGCATGTGTCTCTGAGGGATTGGGATTTCTTAAAGTGTAGCATGTCCAACAGCTCTGGGTTTGACATGGCCTTGTATGTTAAGCAGAGATCGCCTCTGAGTAGACAATATGTGACAGAGTATAGGTGGAGTTTTATTTAGATGGTCAGCATAGGGCATCTGCTTTAGGCCTGTGATTCTTTTAGTGAGATATTTCGGCGACCTTTCCAGTTGTTGCAGATGTCTTGAGAGGTACATACCAAATGGGGTGTTGTATTCTACAATGGGTCTAATGAGGGATGAGTACAGTGGGACAATGACCTCCTTTTTTCTGGATGAAAAGCCCTTAGTGATGAGGTGTGCCATATAGAAGGATTTTCTCACTGTTGTGGCAATGTGGTTATTGAAGGTGAGACCACTGTCCACCTGTGAGTCAGGGACTCAGAAGGGGTAGGGGCAGAAGGGTCCTGGGAAATTCCCATTCCCCTCCCTGTACGGTCCAGGGCCAGGATGTCTGAAACCAATCTGGTCAGATGAGGAGAAACCAGCAAGGGGGAAGGTAATGGCCCCATAGCTGGACATGCAGGGGACATGAGAAGCCCCAGCTTAATCTGAGCCTTAAGAAAGGACATCATCCTGTCCATATCAGAAGCAAGTAAACTCCTGGAGGATCTGGAGGAAGAGGAGGACCTAGCTGAGGATAGGTGCCTAGATCCAGAGGACCTACCCTCTAAAGAATGGCTTTTGTGCTTGTTGACAGAAGGATACTGCTCCAAGCCAGAGTCTGAGGGGGAATCCTCGATAATAATAGTGGGATCTGACAGTGATCCTGGATCCAACCTCCTTAGACCCGAAGACAATGCAGGATCCAAAGGCTTGGATCCCACATGTCCCAGATCTGAGGGAGCTGAATCTGTGGCTGGTCCTGATCTGGCCTGATCTGAAGGCCTCAGACAGGAGACCTTGGATCCAGGGGTTGATTCTCGGATCCGAACATACAGGAGTGGAAGCCCCAGATCTGTGAAGGTCATGGACCTTGGGATCCGAGGTCATCAGATCCGACAGAGTCAAGGCTGGGATTGGATCCGATGCACTACGATCTGACAGCCTCATCTTTTTGGCAGAAGAAGAACCTGAAGACAGGAGTCTTCCTTTTGTGCTCCAATGGTCCAGACTTGGGAGGGGACTGAGCCAAGGAACCCCCTTGAGCCAACCCTTTCAACAAGAGTTTGTTTCAGTTGTCGACCAAAGCCCTGGGGTTGAATGCGGCACAAATGTTGCATTCAACCTCAAGGTGGTCAGCGCCCAAACAGTAAAGGCACTCCTCATGTGAATCAGAAACAGGCACCTTCCGACTGCACGAGGAGAACCGCTTAAAGCCAATGAGCTTATCAGACAAGGCGACCAAACCTATGGGGCAAGCTAACTCAACACCTTCAAATAAGCAGAGGTAATACACGAAGCAGACAAGCCGAAACACACACAGAGCACAACTAATAAACCTAGCTTAGAAAATTGTAAAGCAACTATTCTAAGGGAAAAAACTACACTAACTCACAACAAAGAGAAAAAAGGGTGCCAAAACATAACAACCAAATAAAATTAATGAACCGGGAGGGGAGGGATAAAGAAACCGCTATTAGACAACTCTAAAATATATTAACTAACTAAAATACCAACAAATACCAAAAATATATAAATGGGAGAAAGAAAAAATAGACTACTTATCCCACAACAGGAGCCGAGCCAAGAAACTTACATCTGTAGCTGAATGCGACAAACTAGATGGGGGGAGGTTAGAGGGCAGCAAGGGGTCATGGGAGTGGGAGGAGCACAAACATTGAAGCTGTCTGCAAAGTGCCTGCTTGGATCCGATGTTGGATCCAAGGCCCAAGAGTGAGGAATAGTGACATGGATAACATCAGATCACAAATTAGGTCTGGGGAACTTTTGCATCTTAACTGCATGTTTTGCACATGCCATATTTGTGGCCCCAAATTGCTGATCAGGAAGAAAGAACTTAGTGAATATGCATACATTACACTGACAGCTTTCTAGCATGATTTAATAGCAAGTGTATGTGCAAATCATGTTATATTGTTAGATGTATAAGATACAGTAATAAAGTTAGTACCTCATTATGAGTTACCAACTGCTTAACAACAGTTTCTGCAAACACATATGCAAAGCAGTTATTACTAATTTTGAAGCAGTGCATGCTTAGTGAAGGGCACAATGCTGAGACTGCTATAATGACCCCTACACCACTCCATCTTACAAACAGCCTGTATTCAAAACATTAGTCTTGAAAGCAAAACTCAGGTTCACGTAGTGTTCAGACAAAGTAATCCCCATGAACAAATTTGGATAGGTACAAATCTGATCAGTAGAATTCTCCGTTTCCCTTCATTAAAATTTGCATTTACTGATATTGGCTATTACAACGAAGGATTAAAAATTAAAAAGCAGAAAAAAGGTCTCTGAATAATTATGGACAACAGGTTTAATTCTGAGTATCATAATGAGTTCAGCAGACCAAAGGATGGCAAGCAACCAAGGATGCCTTCCAGAAATGCAGCATTAAATATAATATAAACAATGTTCTCACTAAACATTGTAGCTAGGCCAGTATCAAAATGGGAAAGCATCATGCTAAAACCTAGAATTAACAAGGGTACTATTATTACAGATTATACCATGACCCCCCCCCCATTAATATTCCAAAACGTGCACGCTGATTGGTCAGCGTGCACGTTGTAAATCGACTTATACTAATGGAAAAAGATCCGGTCGCCCGGACTTTTTCTTTCCATTAGTATAAGTCTTTTTTAAAACACTGTCTCGCTATGTTAAAGGAGTTTAACATAGCGACACAGGTTTAAAAAAAGCAACAGAGATCTCCGTTGCTTTTTTTAAAGCTGTCTCGCTATGTTAAACCCATTTAACATAGCAAAACAGTAAAAAGCAACGGAGATCTTGCTTTCTCCGTTGCTTTTGCCCACAGCTCTGATGTACTGCATAGGCATGCGCAGTACATCAGAACTTCCGCGGAATACCAGACAGCTGCGGAAGGGCAGCAAGGAGGCATTATACAATGCCATTATTTAAGAAAAGTAATTTTTTTTTTCTTAAATAATGTCATTGTGTAATAGCAATAACCCACTTCTGGGTGTGGGTAATGCTGGATTTACCCACGGTTGGCTTTGTCACGCCAACCGTGGGTAAATCCAGCATTACCCACACCCAGGCGTGGGTTATTGCTATATTACTCCATACTGGCTCACAAAAGATAAATATTGCAACTTATTTTTTGTATGAGCTAGTCATAAAGAAAGGAAGCAGCTCTGAGACTACTCAAGACCTTTTTTTTTTGGGGAGGGGGGTGAAAAAACTGCAGTGAGTTTGACTCAAATTTCATGTCTGCTCATTCATCTGTTTTTTTTCCCCTTCTTCTTCCCCCACTCATCCTGATTGGGCCACTTGATTGTACAAACTCCATGGTCAGAAACAATGTGTACATGTCTATTGTGAAGGGGGTTTTAGTGGTGTTGCCACATATTTTTCAACTACCCTTCTTAAATGTAAACTTGATAAAGGCCCTGGGCAATCAAATATGCTGTTAACATAAATTGGGTAACATAAATACTTAACAAAATGCTACAGTTTTCGAGATGTTTCCAAAAACACATGATTGGTGCTGGAGGAACTACGTCAGCCTTTAATGTTAAATATAGCATCATTAAATCTGACATAAAATATATAAACTGTGACAAGAAAATAAATAGTCAAATAATAAAAAAAGACGCTATCATTAAAGAAAAAGGGATATAGTTCCAAGATGGCTACACAGAGAGCAAAAGGTTGATTAGAGCTCTTCCATGTGAAAACTGAATTTTATTTTTAAAGCCAACAAAACTTATCAGTTTAGGTAAAATTCTCACTCTGGCTGGATGCCAGCAAACAAGAAATTTAGAGAAAATAAGAAAAAAAAACAAGCCAGAAAAGGAAAATAAAAGCACTGTCTAAGAAGCTTCTTGAAACTGTTCAGCAAAAATCAGTTTAAGTTTCAAGAGATGGCTTTAAGTAATTTAGAGGAAACTATATGAAATGTATTCAGAGGTGTTTAAAATAACTGAGAAAATGGAAGACTATCTATATATATATATATATATATATATATATATCTATATCTATATATATATATATATATATATATATATATATATATATATATAAAACCAAATGACAAAATGGTGTACAAATAGAAGCAGCTTTAAATTAATATTCAGATAATCTGATAGCACTGCAGATATGAAAGGAAAGAGTGACTGAAAAAGAGGTTCTCAAGAAGAACGGTTTCAAAAACGTAGTTACAAGAGAAGCATACACAGAAACATGAGACTTTTTGCTATAAATTTATTTATATATATGCAATGGATATGATTCAGGAGTTATTAGTGAAGATAGGGAAATAGAAATTGCTTCAGAAAGGATAACTAACAAGTCAGATAAAATGAAAGATGAGTTTAAAAACATAGTAGAAATAAGAGAAAAAGACATATGGGAAAGAAGTAATGTGAATTATTTAGAGTTGATAAAAGTTAAAGTATTGTAGAAAATGAATCTCATAAAACAAGAAGAGTACTAACAGGAAAAATGAGAAAGTATCTGCATACTATGCATGAGCTTAGAAAAGATGCACTTAAGCAATTTCTTTTGACAGTTTTAGACCGCAAAAACTTTTAGCATGACATAGGTAACAAAGGAGAAAAAGTCAAACCTGGGGAGCTCATGACAAAAAAAATAACCAGGGATCCTACAGAGGTATTACAGCTATTTCAGAAATTTTACACAAATATGTATAAAGAAGGGGGGATGGAGAAACCAAGAAAAGGCACAAGTGGAAATATTTACGGAAGACTTAATTACACCAAAACTTACAGTAAGATGAGGTTCAACAATTAATGGTTAAGACAAAAAGAGCAGAGATAAAAATGGTGATATAGAGTAATGTAACATCCTGTAGAACTCTGGAATATAGGAGAGAAGAAAGTGATAAAACTCTGGAAGGTTTTAACAATATTTTAAAAGGGGAGGGGGGTACCATCACCTTGGAACAAAGCTGTGGTGGCTGTATTACCCAAAGATGGCAATGATAGTTCACATCTAGCTTCAAACAGATCCATTTGGATTTTAGACCATAATTACAAAGTTTGTGCCTATACCGTGCTGGTGCAGCAGTTAGCGTTGTCGCCTCACAGCAAGAGGTTCTCTCGTTCGATTCTCGGCTGGAGTGCCTTCTGTGTGGATTCTGAACGTCCTTCCCACGGTCGAGTGATGTTAAAGACATGCAGGTAGGTGTGTGCGTGAATGGGTGTGCCTTCTTTAAAGGTTGGGCGTCGGGCTGGCAATTCCACACATGTAAAAATCCACTGCCAATCATTAGAGGACCGGAGTTCTGCTGTGGCGACCCCTAACTGGGAAAAGCCGAAAGACATTACTAACTACAAAGTTTGTGCCTATGCTAGCTAAGAGAATTACAAAGTTATTACCAAAGTTGCTAGACTGGATCAATATGGTTTTGTGAATGTGAGGAAAACATTTGACACATTAACATAAAAATGATGATCCATAGAGAAGCAGACTGTAATTAAACACTGTTACTGTTGTTAGATCTCGAAGCAGAGAAAGCAGTTGATACAATCAGCTGTAATTTTATGAGTAAGGCAATTGCAGCATTTGCATTCCTCTGACAGAATGAAATGGTTAATAAAGAGGATATATGAAGAGTCTGAGGTAAGAATTAAGGTGAGAGGGTTCCCCTTTGACAAGCTGTGCTTGAACAGAGGAGCCAGGCAGGGATGCCCTCTTTTACCAGTGTTGTTTGCTTTATATTTAAAATTGTTGGCAAAGAAAATAGGAGATTACCAAATTCAAGGATATAACTGGCATGGTACTAAAGAAAAGTCAGCTTTTTTTTTTTTTTTTTAACAAATACTATTATTTTGCACTTGATAAACTTAAAAAGGATAGTCAGGTGTTGTGGAACATTCTGAGACATTTTCAAGTCTTTTCTGAATAAAAAATAAATGAAAATAAAACAAAAAAGGTATAGTACTAAAATATGTATCCAAGGATGAATTGGTTCAGCAATGTTGTTGTGTCTTTCAGCTTTTCCTGTTTAGGGGTCGCCACAGCGAAACTCCGGTCCGCTAATGATTGGCAGTTGATTTGGTGGGTTTAAGTTTAGTTAAGAGTTTTTTTATGTTGGAGGTAGGTACAGGAGAAAAAGAGAAGGCAGTGGGGAGATTACTAGTTGAAGGTGTGGGTTGGAGGGGAGGAGGGTTGTGCTGTTTAGCTAGTGATAGTATGGTTTGGGTGAAGTGTGTGTTGAATGAGGTAGCAATATTTTCCTGAGGAGTGAGGGATGTTAGGAGGAGGGGTACTGACTTTACCTGGGTGGAGGATGGAGTTTATGGAGGACCAGAATTGTTTGGGGCTGTGTTGTGAGGAGACTAGGGCAGACTGGTAGTATTGGGATTTGTCCTGTTTTATTAGCTTATTTGACTAAAATAGGAACTGTTGGACGGATAAAAGCTGGTTACTATAAAAAAAAACAGAAAAATGCAAATGGATGTAACCATTTAGTAAGCACTTTCACACTACAATAGTAGTTCCTCAGACCATTCTATTGCTGGTCTGAGGAGGCATTATTTTAGTGTGAAAGTGCTTATTTTATATTTTTCGCTTTTGTTTGTGTTTCATTAAAGTTTAGTGTGCTTGAATCGTGTCTAGCTGGTTACATTTATTTGCATTTTTCCTTTTAAGAACACTGTGTTTTTCAGACGCAGAGTCATAAGAAGTAGCAAAGCTGTTTTGTGCTTCATACGCATCATATTAAGCAAAAGGGAAGCATGATTAGCTCAGTAATAAAATCTTTGTCCCACAGCTTGGAAAGCACAGTAGACTCAGTAGCAAGATCTGTTGCTGCATAGCTTTAGGGTTCAGGGGTCATACCTCTCAACTGTCCAGATTGTCGCCTCAAAATTTACGTCTGTTCCTCATAAAATTTGTGTTTTCTGGTAAATCACTGGGCTGATATGTCAAGAATGAAATCACTAAATAATGACATACATTTGAGCTTCATACTTCATATCCTTTAGAAAATGTATTTTAATACAAGCATTGTTATTCTGGCTAATTTCTAAGTTTATAAGAGCAATATTTAAAATCTGCCCCTATTTTTGGGCCTTCATCCCCCCATTAGGTCAGACTTTGTCCAGATTTCTTGGGCTAAGAGGTTGAGAGGTATGTTCAAGGTTCAGTCTTGACTTCTAGTCAATGTCTACATGGGGTTTGCATTTTCTCTCTGTGTGGGTTTTCTTCAGGTACTCTGGCTTCTTTTCACACCTCAAAGACTTACTTTGTTATCTGCTTACTTAATTGTCTTTATGTATTATATTTACCCCAGTTCATTTACCCATTTAACAAATGCACAAATAAATTAACTAGGAATATGTGACACTGTAACAACATTACTACATTAAAAAAAAGCACAGCAATAGCAAGATTAAGAAAATGGACTCACAAATACTCCAACATCTGAAAATAACATAGTGTATAAATTCTAACAGATAAAACAAACTGGTTCCAGAATCCACAACAACAAATCTATGACGGAAGACACCATGGGGATGGTGCACTGAAACAACAGTTTTCGGTGCTAACATGTTTCATACCACAGTCTGCTATTTTCTTTCACTCCTGATAAGAACTTTTCAAAAGGTACAAAGTGTATTTTCTTTTTCACTGATTTTACTTATTTAATTTCATGATGTTTGCCAAGAGAAGCACGTGAAGATGGAGACGGCTCAAAGTGTTATCTAAGAACAAAGTTAAATGGCTTATTCAGTCACAGAAAATGCAGCTGGGTGGCTATGGGATTCAAAATCCAGTTCCCACACAGGATTACAACCCTCCATCTCTTAAGCATTACAGAACAGTGCTCACTTGATTGTTTACAGCTTTTTAGGAAAAACTATTTTCTTCTACCCCTTTAAGAGTTTTAGACTATTTGGCAAGAATCAAAGGGCACTGAAGAAATTTACCTAACTCGAAGGCAGAAAACAGGTTTAGGCATTTTTACTTTGTGAAGCAATTTCTGTTCATCAACCAGAGTTTCAACACAAACACAACAACTGGTCCTATCAGTGCTTGGGGACTTCTGCTGTGTAAACAGCATAATAAAAATAAATACTAGCCCTCAGAGACTAATAAATGCCTGCAGTCCTCTAGAGACCAACTTTACATTACTGTCGTCCATCTTCACTTCAAACATCTCCTTCACCTGTAACAACAATGACTGATATTACAAGGATTTTACAACAAGCTGCTTAAAGATAGTTAATGTCCTATTAGTCTTCAACAACTTCAGCCAAAGAACAGTAATGATGAAAAATCTAGTCAAAGGTAAATCAGAGGAGCACATCTTTTGTATGTATATATTTTATTACAAGCTACTCTGAAAAAGGTGATTCAAAAAATGTAGATTTATAAATTCATGGAAAAGTTTGCATTTTATTATGGCTTTTCCCCCTTTCTTTAAAATAAAATGTTTTCACATATTTCTCTGAGACCCCCCCTCCCAAGGTAATACTTTACTTTTAAATGTGTTCGCTCCATTCCTAATAACTCATTCTCCTTGTAAAAAATGCAGAAAATACAGTTGTGTGAGCAAACTTACAGAAACAATTGATGATTGAATGATCACTGCTGCAGTAGACTTAGCTGTATGGGTTATATTGTCTCAAGAATATAACAGATGGCCACCTTCCAAAGCTTTAGGCCACCTTCCACAAGCCCAAACTGACAGGCAGTTCAAGCTGAGCTGAGTAAAAGACAGGTTTGGGTGCCAAGCCCTTCAGAGAGAGAGGTAAGCTGGGCCCTGAAAGGACAACGGTAGGAAGAGCAAAAAATAAGGGGGATGGACAGAGGGAACATCTACTGCAGCAGTGATCATTCAAACATCCACTGTTATGGTAAGTTTACTTACACATCTGCACTGTGTTCATCATACTGACCACTGCTGCAGCAACCTTAGCATGGGTAGATTACCTTAGCTTACTACATTTGTTAGACGGAAGGAGAAGAAGTCAAGAGCCCCTGGAAAATGGCCCTTGCAATGCGTAAGCTAGACCTAGAGAAGGAATTAAGCTTATAGTGCATTGTGAAGTATGTACAGAGGACCAAGTTGCCACTTCTAATATACTTTGAGAATCTGACCCTTTCCAAAAAGCCACAGATGAAGTCAAGGCCCTGAAAGAGTAGACCTTGACTGGAGAAATTTTGTTGCCTCACAGTAAGACAATGTCCTGTTCGATTCTCTGCTAGAGCGTCTTCTGTGTGGAGACATGCATGAATGGGCATACCTTCGTTGAAGGTTGTGCGTCAGGGCCGGCAAATCGGCACGTAAAAATCTACTGCCAATCATTAATGGACCGGAGTTCTGCTGTGGCGACCCCTAACCGGGAAAAGCCGAAAGACTCAACATGAGACCTGTGATTATTACATGTTCAGTAATAACACCAACAATATAGATTGTGTAACTGTGACAGTAAAGACAACCCTGGAACATACACCAACTGCTGGAGTGTACAGACCACCATAGTCAAGTGCTGATGACCTAGAAGAATTCATACATTTCTGGCATGAAACACAGGAGGGAATAATAATATTAGCTGGGGACTTAAATTTTACCAGAAACAGACAGGAATAATATTGATTCAACAACATCAGTAAGGGAATTATTCACAAAGTACGTTCAGGAACAACAATTGCTTCAAATTGTAAAAAAAAAAAAAAAAAACTACCAGAGAACGGAACATACTAGACACTGTTTGTGTTCCTAAAGAAATTACTGTTATTTCAAGTCAAGTTTTACCACCACTGACGTGCAGTGATCATGGAGTTCTAAAGGGTTAATTAGTTGCTAGATAATTCTACCAAACTGAAATATAAACCAATAAACAGAAGATTAATTACAGACTATATGGAAGCAAAACAATCACTATGTAAAACTAACTGGAGTGATGTTTTCAGTGGAAAAACTGCAGATGGCATGTGGAAAGTTTGAGTGCAAAAAATAAAAAAAAATGTTTAAAATCAGGATCTAGGCATACAACATCAGGGGATATACTTCCATAAGAACAAAATACCTGATTAATATGAGAGACAAAAATATAAGAAACTGAAGAGAGCTTGAACAACAACTTTGAAAAATGAAATAAACAAGCTGGAAAACAAATTAAGCATAGTATGAGACAAGATCAAGAAAATTTTGAAGAAAATGTATATAAGATATTGATTATAATAGGAAACCTTTTATAGATACACAAGATGTGAAAGGAGTAAAGTCATACAAATTGATAAACTGTATGTAGATTCTAAAATGTATTCACAGACGGAACAGATTATAGATATATTTACAAAGTCTTATGCAAAACAGTTTGGCATCACAAAGGAGGTGGTAAATTGTCCTAGTGACATCCAGGAAACCACAGAAACTGAAATCAAATTAGTTAGATTATAATGGAAAAAAGTGCACAAACTGGATCCAAGCACAGGGAGAAGATGGAATTAGTAATAATGACCCAAGAACACTTCAGCAAGAACTTACAGTACCATTATATCTATTATTTACTAATCATACAAATATGGGGAGTTTCCTCAAGATTGGAGACATGCACTTATTAAACCTGTCTTTAAGGGAAAGGGAAGTAGGAAAAACCTAGAGTCATACAGACCCTTAAGTCTACTCTCATGCTGTAGAAAAATAATGGAGAATGTAATATTGAATAAGTTATTGTCAGAAGTGGATAGGTTGGGACTTGAAACCATATGTCAGCATGCAAATATTGAAAATATATCTATTATCACCTGTAACATGATATTCTTAACAATATAATAACATCTATGAATGAAAAATTGTGCTGTGATGTAATTTATATAGATTTAACTTCAGCGTTTGACAGGATTATACACAAAAC
Source organism: Protopterus annectens (assembly GCF_019279795.1). Lineage (NCBI taxonomy): Eukaryota > Metazoa > Chordata > Ceratodontiformes > Protopteridae > Protopterus > Protopterus annectens. The sequence continues at coordinate 1,427,033,343 of NC_056735.1, read as the reverse complement.
GCTGATCAATAAATAACAGTTGGGTATCAATGCACTCTTGATAAGATGGATAACTGTATGGCTTACAAACAGGACATGGCAAGTATCATACAGCAATTGAACAGGTGAAATTCTTTTTTTTTACAGTCAAGTGTCTCACAGGGCTCTGTCTTAGGCCCTTAATTGTTTAGAGTCTATGTTTCAGACGTAACTTTTTCATCTGAGGTGTTCTACTGTCTATATGCAGATGACCTGAAATTGGGTAAACTGATTACCTGTGTTAACACCATAAGGCATGTCTGCAAAAGAACTTGACTAAACTGACCATTTTGGCACAGGATAATAATATGCTGATAAATGCATCAAAAACTAAGCATATCAGATTTGGGAGACACAAACTGAAAGGTGAATATTTAATACAGCACACACTGAAACTGTAGATTCATTTAAAGACCTGGGTATGTGGGTAGATCCAGCTTTGAGTTTTTCTAATCATATCAACCAATTGGTTAATGACAGTTACAGAACTATAGGTTGTATAAAAAGATTTATAAAGTCTAGGAAATCAGAAATGAGGAAGTCATGTTTGTTAATTACATTAGACCCAAATTTGAGTATGGAATAACAATATGGAATCCTTATAAGAAAACAAGCATAAGTAAACTGGAAAGAGAACAGTGGAAATATACGAAGGGCATCCATGGATGTGAAAATTTAAGTTATTATGAAAGACTAAAACATCTGAACTTGTACAGTATCTCTTACAGATATCTAAGAGGAGATCTTATTCAGGCATATAGGGCATTTAGAGAACTATCTCTGGGAATGTTTGGTGTTATCAAAAAAGTACTAGAGAATCATCAGACAGTCTATGTAGAAGATTCTATAGGAATGAGAAGTGTACAAATCGGTTCTCTGAGACAGCAGCTGATGCATGGAACAGACTACCAAATTACATTAAAGCAAGTACTAGTTTAGCCATTTTTTAAAAATAACCTTGACACTTATTAATGGGAACAAGTGTTCTGGTATATTGGCAGGCCAGAAGGGCATTAAGGCCCATGCTTGAAATATCTGTATGTATTTGTGTATACAAGTGGGGTGAATTTCCGATTACTCATCCACTCGTCCAAGTTGCACTTAAACAGGAACAGGGAAGAACTCTACTTCACATGGAAGGGGAGCCTGTCCCAGAGAATGGGAATTCTCTGAGAAATATATCTGTCTCTCAACATGTCCTATTTACATTGCAAGCAAAATTTAGGTATTTTATGCTAGTAGTTCTGATAATGTTTGTTTTGCAGATGTGCAAAAAGTTCATCAAAACAAGGTCCAGGGATGCCGTGTATGCCAGGCAAAGTTTACCTCTCAGAAGACAGGCCTTTGAATTGATGAGTGCAGGACACGGTTTACTCCTTGTATTCTTTTTGTAATGAACCTTTGTGGATGTTCCAGTTGCTGCATGGGTTTACTCAGGTAAATACTGAAGGGGGCAATTATATTCCTTGATGGGTCTAATGAGGGTCAAGTATAGAGGTATGATGAACCCCTCTCTGGACCTAGATGCCATGCCCTTGTTTATAAACTGAGCAACATAGAAGGATTTTCTTACTACAGTTGGCATATGTTGGTCAAAGACTAGGTTACTATCTACACGAGTTCCCACATCCCTGACTAGTGACTCAACTTTTATAGTTTTTTTATTGATGACATAGTTGCTTAGGGTGGCAGACTTCTCAAAAGGTACTATAATGTATTTTTTGGTATTGAGTTTTAAGCCATGGCTTTGGCACTAAGTGTTCATCTGTGTTAGACCTTCCTAAAGGGTGTTCTTGTCTTGGGGGAATTAAATGAATGCTCCCAGTTTGCAAACATTTGTGAACTTGGTTAGCCAGAGGCCTTTGACATCTGAGAAGAAGACAACAAAGAGGAGTGGGCCTAGCACAGAGCCCTGGGCAACTCCACCAGTGACAGGACTCCTTGTGGAGGTGGCCTCAATGATTCTAACCTCCTGGGTCCTATCAGTGAGACAGCTAGCCATCCAGCATGTTCCAAGGAACATCATAAGCCATGCAAAAGGCATCTTTTTCTTTAAAGTTTATGTCTGTGTCTCTTTTAAGGACACAGTAGACCACTAATGCTCCCTATCTGCAGACTTTATATCCCCATTGTATAAAGACCTTACTACTCATATTGTGAAGTGTGCTTTTGCCTTGCCAGGCTATTGCAATGTACAGGAGGCATAGAGACATACATGCAAAAGAAATGCATGCTTCAGCTAAATCAATGAACATGTATGACAAAACGAAATATGCAGCATTCACATGGGCCTCCTTTATTTATTTATTAACTGAACATTTATTTATTAACTTCTCAAGTACAGGCCAACACAGAAGGCCTCTGGCTAACAAAGTTCGCAGATGACTGCAAACTAGGAGCCACAGTCAAGTCCCCAAATGATGTGGACATCCTACAGAAGGGCCTCACTGAGACAGATGCTTGGTGCCAGAGCCATGGCCTCAAGCTCAATGCCAAAAAGTGCAGTGTCATCCCCTTTGGTAAAAACTCTGTACCCATGAACTACCACATAGGCAGCAATCTACTTAACACCGAATGCGTGATGAGACCTTGGGACTAGTCTCTATTTTGATAGCCACATCGCCACAGCAGTCAGGAAGTCCTTCTAAGTGGCACACCTCATCATAAAAGGGTTCTCATCCAGGAAAAGAGGTCATTGTTCCCCTCTACTCGTCACTCATTAGACCCATTATAGAGTACAACACCCCTTTTGGAATGTACCTCACAAGACATCTGCAGCAGCTGTAAAGCCCACAGAAGTACCTCACAAAGAGGATTACTGGCCTCAAACAAATGTCCTACACTGACCGCCTCAAAAAACTCCAGCTTTACTCCGTAGCATATCGCCTACTCTGAGGTGATCTCTGCCTAACATATAAAGCTATGTCAAACTCAGAGCTGTTGGACATGCTATACCTAAAGAAATCCCAATCCCTCCGAGCTACATGCTCTAGGGACCTAAACCTTGTCACCACAATAAACAGGACATGCTGGAGGGATAGATTCCTGTCCCAGAGACTTCCTACACTCTGGAACAAGCTACCCATCTATGTCAAGCAAAGTTCTTCATTAGCACTCTTCAAGAAAAATCTTGATGAGTGGATGGGAAATAGGAAATACACCCCGAGGATCACTTCTGTGTCTCTGCTAGACAGTGGCATAGGAAAATAACTTTCTTGGGTGGCGTAAGCTATGGAACCTTGCTGGCTAGGATTATGTAGGCCTTTGGGCCAATAGCCTAGTACCTACCTATGAACCTATTTGTTGACCGGGAAAGTCCGACTACAACAGAGCCTATTTTCAGCGCAGGCCCAGGGCGAAACACCCCAGATGCATGTCTTTGGAATGTGGGAGGAAACAGGAGCACCTGGAGGAAACCCACGTGAATGTAGGGAAGACATGCAGACTCTGTATAGAAGGCACCCCAGCTGAGAATCGAACCAAAGAACCTCTTGCTATGAGGTGACAATGTTAATCACTGTGCCACCCAAGAAATAGTGTAATATAGGTATTTGAAATGAGGTAGGTGTACACTCATTTAATTATTTATTTAGTTAAATACCTATATAAAATTGCCATCAAAAGGCTATGACTACTTGTCCATTTCTTCTGAAAACCTAATACAGAAAGCACCTTGCAGCTTTCTCTACTTTGCTTTCTTCTCTTTACTCCATTCATTTTTAAATGCCTTCGGTTAT
>NC_056735.1:1426814588-1427019588 GCF_019279795.1 Protopterus annectens | reverse complement strand
CACTGAAATCAAAAAGGCTAAGCATTAAGAGAGCCCACAGCACCACAGACTTGCACATCACTGAGTGTACAACCAAATGGATCCAAATGGCTCCTGGTACCAAGGTCAACAGTAGCATCAAGGAAAGTTTTGATGCCAAGCCCTCAAAGGTCTGTGTAGTCAGCACCAACAGTGGTGCCTATGGTAAGAGCTCTGAAATCTGTACAGATCAGTTGGCATCAAAGACATAAGCCACAGTGACGGGTGGCATCAACATCAGTGTCAAAGTCACCAGCAAAGAGTAAGCAGTCAGTGCTGAAGCTGAAGTCTATGTTGGTGCTGACCTACGAGTCAGAGGATGGAGCATTAGCATAAAACTCATAGCACTGCAAATGGGTACAGAGAAAAAGCAGCTGAAGAGAAGGGAAACGGACCTGCTTCTGCATTCAAATAAAATGACCAAAATGCTAAAAATATCAAGCTCAAGAAACAAGGAGAAAGTGGGATTCTGTATGAAGATCCTTAATAATAACAATAACCATACAATGGTCAAAACTTTTTCAGATGATATAAGAATGTCATTTTGTCTTGATAAATGTGCAAAAACAACCTTTAAATCAGGAAAGCTGCAGCACCAAGAAAACATCAGTTTGGGACAGAATGTGATATAAAAAACATCAAGAGGGAGTGTATAAATATTTGGGAATTGATGAATGATCAACAATAAAACATGAACAAATGCAAATAAAATTTAGTAAGGAATACTTTAAAAGACTTTAATTAATACTGAAAACAGTGTTGATGTTTAGGAACTAAGTCCAAGCTATAAACCAAATTGTTCTTCCTGTCCTAACTTACAGTTTTGAAGTGACTGACTGGCCCCAAAAGGTGTTGGATAGGTTAGACTGGAAAACTAGAAGTATGCTTTATGCTCATCAAATTATTTATAAAAATCAGTGGATACCAAGAGTATATGTTCCTCATTCTGAAGGAAGTATGGGTATCCTCAAAATTGATTACATGCACAGATATGCAATCGTGGGACCGCATACATATGTGCTGATTTCACAAGACCCAAACATAGTGAAAGTTAAGTCTAAGATGACTTCCCTGCTTAGTTTAGCAGAAGCATATCAGTGTCAAGTGGGAATGGAAATCAAACCAGGAGTAGATAAAAATCAGGTAGCAAACTGAACATGCCAAAAAACAAAAGAAATAATATAAGGTGAAGGATCAGATGAGAAGGCAAGAAACAGGGAAAATGTATAAATATAGTTGCAAGTATAGAAAACTATTGGAACACACTCGTGTTGATCAGGACCGAACGCAGGAATAGTTAAGGAGAGGTGAATTTAAACCAAAAGATGAAAGGTTCATACTGGCAGCCCAAGATAGTGGACTATGTACAAGTTGATTTACAAAGTCCATTCAACATGTGGGAGAAACAGACAAATGTAGGTTTAATAAAACAGTTTTGGATACAGTCGCACATCTTGTTGCTGGTTATGATACACTAATGGCAGAAGGACTGCATACTGAAAGGCATAATAATGTGGCAAGTGTTGGGGATTGTGCAAACATAACATTGAAGTAGCTGAAAAACACGGGAAACATAAGTCACAAAGCATCATAGAAAATGATGAAATTTATATCACGTGGGATCATCCATTACCAACAGTTCAGAAATTAGATGTGAGAAAACCAGATATAGTAGTCCATGAAGAGAAGGCAAAAGTAGCATTGATCATTGAAATTGCTACACCCAGTGACTGAAGTGTCTTACATACAGAGAGACAAAGTCATAAAATATGATGCTTTGCAGGCAGAAATGAGGGCAATGTGGAATAAAAATATCCCGACAGATCCAGTAGTAGTAGGAGCAACAGGTCTTATAAAAATGAATTTACAATCATACTTAGATATGCTACCGATACATGTAAATCCATATGAATTACAAGAGGAGTCATTACTGGGCACATTGCAGGTGCTGCAAAGAGCACTTCTGGCTAACATCAAAGATTGAAGCAATACTAATTTTATGAACTTTAATCATACTTTGACTTAGGAATGGGGTCCATTACTGTCATGGTGTTAGAAACCCAAAAGTCTTGGAGAAATAAAAAAGAGAAAATATTATATTCATAAAACAGCAGAAAGTATTCCAAGAACTAAGCCAGCACAGGAATGGAGAAAGGAGATTCTGCCGAGAGGGATGACTGCAATTAGGGATGCAGACAATAGGCAAGAGGGTTCCGGAATTTATTGGAGAAAACTAGTAAGGAATCAAGTATTGGGAGCAAATAACTAGACAGAGAAAGGTAATAGAATGTGAAGAGGTCAAGAATTTATTTGGACTGCAGGCTAGAGATTGCCTCCCTATCAAGGACTGATAACAAGAATATAGGCAAAGAGAATGAAATAGGGTAATCCTAAGTGAAAGACCAGAAACTGGTACAGTTTTTAGCTGAATCTAGAACAGACGTTGCTGTTAAAAAGGGGATAATTAGGATAACGTATAAACTACTGCATGATAATTCTAAGAATCAATCACATGAGGTTAGAAATAATTGGGAAGAGAGACTGAATAAGCAATTTACAAAGAAACAATGTATGTCTCCCAAATATGCAACAAAGTCTAGAAGATTTAGGATCTTTGCTGAGAAGTGTTTACACAGGTATTTTTACACCCCAAGTAGCTCTAAAGAATATTTTCCTCAGGTAGATAGCAAATGTTGGAAGTGTGATGGGGAAGAAGAAAGAGGTAATTGGAAACATATTTTCTTGGTTTGTAATGAGTTGGCAGACTTTAAAAATTCAATGCAGTCTACTCTATCAGAAATACTGGGTGAGAAAATTGGTATAACTAAAGAAATAATTTTTTGATCTAAGATACAGAATAACTGCCTAGACACAGTAAGGTTTTGTTGAGTCTAATTATGGCAGCTGCCAAAAAAAATTACTGGAAAATGGAAACAAATCTAATCCAACTGTACTAGAAGTAGTGACTATAGTAACAGAGATAAAACAACTGGAAATGGGCTCTTTAGAAAAGGGTAGGAGCAAATTATATAGAAAAAAATGGGAATTGTGAGAATAATACATGCAGAATAATGTTTTGGTGAAGGAATGAGCTTTAAAAGAAGGCAGAATATGAATGAGCTATGACTTACAATGACTGGATAGATTATAAGTGGTGTGTAATGTTTGCAAATGAAAATATGTCATTATTGTTTGTTTTCATTTATATAACTGTATGATTGCCTATTTCGTGAGTGATAATTTAATAAAGATGTTTCTTGTTTACAAAACCCTAAAAGCATCAATTAACTATGGTGCATACAGAATGCCGGTGAGAGACGAAAAATATCACTAACTACTAGCAGTCTAATCCAATTTGCAGCAAGTAAAGGGAATAAGAAAATGTTAAGTATAAACCTATATGAACAGCCACACTGAAATATCACTATAAACCTTTGCAGATAGTGAAAAAGCAAAGGAAAACTCAGGTCTCAAACCTTGGATTCTCCTGGGATGCAAGCTTCCCAAGCAGCAAGCAATAACCAGAAAGAAATGTTAGGTGCTTTACAGAATCAAGGGGAGTAGTTTTACAGCTTGGGAGAGAGTAAAAGGTGTTGAGTAATGGCAGACTGTGGCTGACAATTCTGTGGTTGAAACAGACAGACTGGATGATTTAAAATTCAACTGTTATTGAGGTGACATGTTACAACAGTATAACATCAGAAGAAAATCTGTGAACATATTGTGGTCCCGATGGCACTAACATTTTACAGTGAAATGCAACACCCACCATGAAGATCATGGCAGACAAGGCCAAAAAGACACAGTAAAGCCTGTATCTCACCCTGTTTTGGGCACTTATTCATTTGGCAATAGCTGCAAACTTCTGGGTACTCTCAAAGATCAGTAGCAACCAACACTGGAGATGGTATAGCTCTGCACTAATAAAGGTAATCCTCTCAGTAAGAGTAAGACACAAAGCTTCTTACAACTTTTGGTGAACCCTCAGAAGGGTTTCTGACCAAGGAAATCACTACAGGGACGTTTCCAGGAAGTCCCTGGCTGGGACTACCAATAGCCATCACACAGGTATATGAATAAATACAGATCCTTCTTTAAGGCTTTCTGTAATCATGTTAAAACTCAAATGTCAATATTCTGTACAGGAACTGAAACTGAGCAGTCAAAGCTAAAGTCTTCACAGATAGATTATACCTTATACACTTTAAATCAGCTGTGATATGTTTTGTCTAATATGTAACTGTACAATGCCTACTACAACTTGCTGTTTTCTTGCTGATGACTTACCGCCATGAGAGTCCAATGAAAACGAGACCTCCTAGCTGGAGATTCCTGTTAACTAATGTAAGTAACTAACTAAGTAAATAAGTGCATAAATAAAAATAAAGGCTCTCAAGAGATGTGAGGGCCTATCTACTCTGCAGAATGTTGCTAACAAAGTCCTAAGTTTGTTGCCTAAGGAGCTCTTTCCCCAAGAACTGACTGCCCATGATCTTGTTCTCAAGCTCCTCCTTCAGTGAGTGCAATCTCAGCTATGTCATCTTTTGAAGGGACCAAGCTTGGGTATGAAGCCCTTACTAAAGCATCTGCATGGTCAAAATTATACTATAATGCATAACTGTCCACTGTAGAAACTGCAGAGTCTATACAAGGATACTCCTTGAGCTCAGACTGAAGGAGATCATCCAGCTTTTTCAAAAGGCCTTCACCATTAGATGGGAATGGAAGTAGAATTGGAACAAGTAATAAGTATATATGAGGGCCCCAAGGCCTGGGGTGACAAGGGAATAAACTCTCTTGCAAAACCTGTCTAAAGCTTCGAATTCTTTGGCAGATGGCAAAGTGTTGTGGTCTCTGGGACAAATGCTAAACCAATAAGATCACACAGGAGACAACACTAGGATGCACAGTTCAGTTGTTCTACCCATTAAGTCATAAACATGGAGGTCCTCCTTTTTTGTAAGCTGAAGTAGCAATGTTAGGGGTTTCCCTGTAGGATATTGAGACAGCAACCTTCACTACAGCTGGCTTCACAGGGAAGAATCAAGATTCATCAAGTCTCTTCCCAAGAATCTCTGCAAGGTATTTTTGGAAGGAAAGAAACAGAGGCTTACACTCAGTCTGTGTCGTTCCTCATGAGCCTGAGGACTTCCCCAAAGAAGCAGACATCCACAAAATGGAATGATCTAATTTTCCCTGCTCATTTCTGAGATAACTGCCTCAGAGTTCACAGATGCCTCACAGTTGTCCATGTGTAAGGGAGATCCGTGATCTTTATGCAAGCTCAAAATTCGTATCATGCAAAGGCAAACATATATTTGGCAGAGGTGTCAGAGATGGAGACATGATGTACAACATGATGTACAACAGTATGCCTGCCAGAATCTATGAGCACTGGAAGAGGTTTGCTTTGGGCCCAGTGCTAGCTTTACAACATATTCAAAAAGGGATGCTATCTTCTATCAACATCTCATGGTCCAACCATGCATCTAACTTTTGCTGAATGTCTAACTGTTAAGAATTGAGCCTTGCACATTACTGAGACCCTCTTCTACTAGGACATGCTGGTCCACCTTTGCTTGAGAGGCAGATCCAACAAGGGAGTGCCTGGTCCCATGTTCTGCCAATAATGGAGTTATTTAAAGGACAGATCACCAAAATCAGGCTGTTCAGCCTTAGGTTCCTTCCAGTTAACAGGGGGGAAAAAAGGAGGAGCTGCACGAACCCCTGAATATACACTCAAGGGTGAGAGCCACGAGATCTCCTCCCCTTTCACCTTAACCTCCATCAAAATGAAAGACTGGTGTGAGTTCAACCCTTTGACAGTCAGACATGAGCACAACATTTGCAGGGATAGGGGTGGGCTGGTTTAATATAGGAATTTCCTCTCAGAGTGCTTTGCTAGGAAATATTGTTCAAGTGCTGCCACTTTCGGCAATGTTCCCAACCATGCTTTAGTGATTTGGGCTGTAGGAAAATGCTTCTACCACACTGGGTGTACTTTGAATGAGCAAAGGCTCATATAACTGAAACCCCATATAACTGAAACCCATATTGTCGATACGAGTTTGCCAAAAGTCTATATATCTGAAAACTGAAAATTATAGAAAACCAAACACCAGTTATTGACATATAGTCAGTCACAGCATTAGTAATACAGATGTAAAAATGCCCTTTTCCCTAAGGTAGTGTAATTTCGAAGTTGGTATATTTAATTTGCGGGGGGGGGGTGCAATTCTAGTGAGTTATTTAGCAAACACATTTATTTTTCCTGGGAATTAATTAGGGTATATGTACTGTAGTGCAAAATGGTTTGCAATGCATGTTTTTCATAGACAAAATGCAGTGCAGAAACAGAACAGTGTATTTTTTATAGTAATATTTCTTTACGGATTTGTTGAGTGATAGGAAGAGTTAGTAGTTGGAGTTTGTAATTTCAGTGTAGGTTAAGTTAAATGTAGCTTATCGGAGGTTTCTGTTTATTTTTTTAGGTAACTTTATAAATTAGTCAGTGGTATCCGGGGAACTGTTTTCGGATTTGTGTAATTCGTTCTTTTCAGTTTTTGAATATATGGACTTTCGGCAATATGGGTTTCAGTTATATGAGATTTAGCTCATTCAAAGTAGACCTGCCAGATCCCCACATGAAGCAGTCTCACCTGCTTCCAGCTTTGTGGTCACAAAGTAGGTCAAATAACTCCTCACTGTGGTATCCCTGAATGGTAGGATTAAAATACTGACATAAGCGGAAGTTTTTAACATAATGTCCCATATGAAACAATACAGTGAGTGGTGATGTGGGTCTTGTCTTGTAAGCTGTGCGCCTTTTAGACATATGAATGCAAAACGTTCCACTAATGATATCAAGGACTTTGTCTACAACTGTATGGATGGCAAAAAAGAACTTGCGGGTGGTGAGGGTGTTCACAGGATGTGATGCTCACTTGAGTATCCAGTACACTGTCTCATCACAAACATCTGAATGAGTGTGTCTACTTCCACTAATACATGGTCTTCCAAGTTTTGAAAATTATGACCGTTTGCGAAAAGACCAATCAAAGAGGATCTTGGATGCTCGGTCATTATTTCCAAGTTTGAAGCATTAACTCTGTAAAATGTAGTAGCTCATATATCATCATTGCTATGCACAGTGTTTTTTTTTTTTTTTACACTGTTTGCCCCTGCCCACCTGTTAACCATCACCCCATTCGCAGCCAACTGGCCCATTCATTTCCCATCACCATGTCAATGGTTGATCAGGAGGGACTGACATTAAGATAACCATAAGGAGTGGTCTGAGGGTTTTTTCTCTCTAAGCTATGCCTCTTCCCCCACAGATGCCCAGCTTGCAGAAACTAACAGGGACATGCAATGAGCTGTCCATATCAATCAATCCTCATTTCTGCAAAGAATGTTGTCAGCAAGAAGCACTGTCCCCTCCCCTCAAGAATGGAAAGTGGTTTCTCCAATCTCCACTGGAGAAACAACAGTTCTCCAAATGTGCTTCCCGAGCACCTGCTGCATACTCCCCCCCCCCCCCCCATGGAAGATCCAGCTATCTTATCTGTGCCACACAGCTAGTGTAAGGGGGACTCATGCATTTTTAATTCAAGATAGGAATGGGCCTCCACCTGGGAAGTCTAAGCTGAAATTCTCCTCTCAGCAGAAAATCTGCAAAAAGCTGCTGACACCATAGCCTACCCCCATCTCTATATTGATCAACAGAGCTATATCTGAAGCTACTGTAGCCACTATATGGAAAATCTCCCATGTCATACCGCTCTATAAAGGAGATAGTTCTACTGAACTGTCAAACTTTAGACCCATGGCTATTCTGTCACCTCTAGCTAAAATTATGGAGAAGTGTGTACACATACAGCTCATGCACTACCTCACACACAACAGCATGGCTTTAAGCCAAACCACAGTACTACGTCTGCCCTCCTCTTTTTCTCTAACATCATTAACCACAACCGCAATAATAACAAACTATCCTCAGCACTCCTTCTAGATCTATCCAAGGCTTTTGACATGGTTGACCACAAAATGCTTATAAATACCTTGAAGGCCTTCTCCTTAAACAACCATGCACTCCAATGGTTTCAATCCTACCTGCAGGTCAGGCAGCAGGCAGTCCTATGGCAGGGCAAGCTATCATCTCGCCTACCCATCACATTAGGAGTCCCCCAGGGCTCGATACTAGGACCCCTTATTTTATTTATTTATTTATCATTTGTTGACCGGGAAAGTCCGACTAGGTTCCACAGAGCCTGTTTTCAGCGGAGGCCCGGGGAGAAATGCTCCAGATGCATGTCTTTGGAACTTCTTTCTCCATCTTTATTAACGACCTTCATTCAGTCATCTCAGAAGCTACCTGCATTCAATATGCGGATGACTCCACCTTGATTTGTTCTGACACCTCACCAGCTACTTTATTCACATTAACCCAAATTACCTTCAATGCAGTGGAAAAATGGTTCTCCAATCAACATCTAATCCTAAACCCCAACAAAACTAAGTTGCTCCTCTTCTCCCCCACATGCAGGACCCCCCTGCCAGCCTTCAACATAACTGCTAACAATGGCACTATCTCCCCAGAAGCCCAAACTAAACTACTGGGTGTCATAGTTGATAATGTGAAGTTTGATGCGCATATCAATCAAACTATCAAAACCATTAATAAAAAACTTGGCTCTCTTTACAGAATCAAACCTTTCCTTACCCCACTTGCTAGAACTGCAAATTGCCCGTTCCCATCTGCTATCAACTTTTCTCTATGCCTCACCTCTATTCTCCAACTTAAACAAAACAGATTTTAATAAACTATCATCCTATAACCACCTTGCCAGATTTACTACTGGCACAGCCTACCAGACACACCACTGTTGCAACCTAAATCTCCTAGGATGGCTTGAACTGCCAAGCCTACTGAAGTTCAACCAGCTAATAGTGGCACATAAAGTCCTTTACCAACCAGAAGATACACCTGCACTAAAAAATATTATCAGCCCCTACACCAGAACGCGGCCACTGCGATCATCCACTAGACTCCTAGTTCAAACATGCAAATCCAGCTTCTCAGCTGGGGACTCTCTGTTTGCCAACTCTGTTGGACAAATATGGAACAGACTCCCAGCTGACTTGACCCTAGAACCCTCACTAACTCAATTCAAAAACAAACTTAAGAAATACTTCAAAACTCATTGGTTATGTCCTTGCACTAACCCCAACTAGTGACCTCTCTATTTCTTAGGTGCCTTACCTTCAACTATTTCTAACTTTTTTCTACCACTCCATTTCAGGAAGGGTCAATTGTATAACTGCTGCTCAGTGTGTCTTAAACCTGAATGTAATGTTATGTATGTTTAACTTTGAAAATAATGTTATGTTTTGTAAAGTGTTTTATAATAAGTACTATATATGCTAAATGCTGGTATTGCTTATGACTGTAATCTGCTTGAAACTAGCATTTGCTAAATGTTCAATGTGAATTATTATCTTGGAGCTTTTCTCTGGGCCTCCGCTGAAAATGGACATGTATCCAGTTGGACTATCCCAGTCAACAAATGTAAAATAAATAAATAATGCTTTATATAACAGCTAGGGCTCCTACAAAAAAAAGAACGAGAGAGAGAAATACAAATGGTACAGACCGCTCAAAAAGTACAAGCTGCAAAAGGTGCAGACATTAACTACTGAGCTACACATCTCTTTCTACCCATACTGCCACCACAACCATAGCCAAAAAGCTACAGAGGACAATGCAACAGGAGCCAAGTTAGCAGTCCTAGGAATAGTATGCTTAACTGCATATGAACAAAGAGTCACTTTCTGTTCTGCAGTATAAGCTTTAGGCTCCTGAACTATGAAAGGATGCTAAATGATCCAAATGGAGAAGGGTAAGAAAGTAGATTTTATCTCCACATCTTAGACACTTGACAGCATAAGAATATGTCTAAACTGGGGAGAGGGTGCCCACTCAAGATGCTTTCTCACAGCTGATTTCCCTTATGGTCAGGGAAACAACTACATGTGTGTTGCCTGAGGTGGGTGTGGTATCCTGGTGACAGTATACTGTTACTAGGCTATACTAAGGACAGGAAAAAAGGGAAAAACTCTCGCTGGCAACAGCATTACACTGCCTAAGATGCCTTGATCTACTCACTGGCCCCAAACACGTGCCAGAATTAGTTTTGGGGTACACTGGTCAGGTTTATTAGAGCTGGTAGATAAGGAGAGGCCATGGAAGTAGCTGACAGTCATCTACAGGAAGACAAAACTGTGCAAAAAAATAAACAAATAAATAAATAACAGCCTGTCAGTTTGAGGGCTGCTGAGTCCAGCTGGAGAAGGAAGTCATACTTCACCGTCAGAGAGCAAGTGGAAAGAATGAGACAAATTCTCCTAAACAATAAGGAGATAGGACAGTACCAAGTTTGTCTGGGCCAAAAGTAGCCTAACAGCAGGACCCTGGTGCTGTAAATAAATGAATAAAAAAAATACTATTCTTAAAACAATACTATTTGTATAACCTGACTAATATGTTCCTGCCCCCTTTTTTTTTTTGGGGGGGGGGGGTCTCAGAATGACTGAAAATGAAAACTACTGATTTTTCCCCAGAGGTGTCTTACATGGAGCAATGCTGATGTCTCTGTACAAAATCAGTGTCTTACAGTCTACTACAATGCTACTCTTATCCACTGATGAATGCAGATTAATTACTGCATTCACATCACAGCAGAAATGGCCCAGTGCTAACTCTGCATCTTTTTCCTTCACTCTTGCTATTACCCACAAAGATTCCCCCTTCTTTTAGAGAGACACACAAACAACGGTTATATACATCAGGAAATTATGTGAAATAATGTGGACTACTTTACAACTGTCTCAGGCTGCACACGTTTTGTGTTCAGTCAGTGTTTTGATTAATAGGTCTAAGTATTATTTGACTAGCTTCTAAACATTAAATTTTAATAGACCAATTAATTGTGTGCCTTGCTACTTATAACATAAATAGCTGGGGAAGTACCAATGACATTTACATGTTGCCAGTAGTCTGAAATCTCATCCCCTTACACACAGACAAAAGTACTAAAGTAACAATAGCAGAAGTTCCATGAAAATGAAGGAAAACTGGTATAATCTTAAAAAAAAAACCTGCCTGCAGTATAACTTACTACTCACTGTTAAAGTTGCATTTTAAGCATATACAGTCAATTTACTTTACATCTTAAGTTAGGTTTTTCTGAAGTACATAAGGAAACAATAATAAATGGAATGGTAAGACTAGAACAACACAAAAAGAAAACAGTGAATTGGGAATCAGGACATATCAACACTTCTAATCCTGCTTGACGTGTTAAGTAGCTAAGTGCAAAACTAGGAAAGAACTCTGGTACTGACTGCTTTTGTTAAATGCTATAAAAAGTGAAATATGTTAATAACGGAACAAAAACAGTAAAACTGAAGTATTTACTGCTGCTTCTAACTTGTAAATAAAGTCAAATTCCCTGCTGATGTTAAATTATCAGTTTACCTAAACCTCCAGGGGGTTTCTCCACTCAGTCCTTTAAGAAGCTTGACAGTTTAACCTACTGAGCTCACAGTACCCAAGGGAAGGGTCTTACTTTCAGTATTGCTGCTGACCACTAATGCGGACTCAAGAGTTAATGAATTTCCATGACTGCCTCCTGCAGGTTAACCCTCTGGGTACCATGAAGAGGCTTCTCTGTTAATTAATAAAACTTAACAACTTGGCAATGTTCTTTTTCTCTCTCAAATTAATTAAATTTGTTCATTTTTGGTTCACTTCAGTGGCTGGATCTTTCAGCTAAAGAGCTACTCCTAGAGTTTTCATCTGGATCAGCTGGCCACCCTGGGAAGACAGCTGCTTTTAGAAAAAATTCAGCTCATTACAGGGTACCAAAATCAGGCTGTCTTTGTTCTGTCTCACACTACTGTCAAAACATGCCAACAAGTTGGTAAGGTACAAAGACACAATCTAAAAAAAAATAGATGAGTCTTAGTATTTAAATGTACTGAAGGGTCAATCTATTAACACAGCATCTGATTTACACTGTATTTTTCCCTTCCTATAATGTGAACATTATTACAGAAAATCACGTAGCCAGTATTACTTTCTACTTAATGGAGTTCATGACTCAGCTTCATAGTGTTTAAACAAAGATCTACAGTCCTATGTTAATGAAGCCAGAATTTTTTCATACAAAAAAGCATTATACTGTATTATTTTGCCTTCTGAAATAATTGTATGTATGAAGTAAGCTATCAGCTTAAAAACATTCAGAATATCTGATCATTGTTTAGCCAATCACACAGACGCACTCACAGGTCACCCACCCACCATATGTCACGTCCAAAGTAATACTAGTTTGTCTGTTGCATAATTTTCACATGTTGAAATAACTGTAACACAAACACACACAAAAATTACAAGTTTTAATACTATTCTCAGTGCTCAGCTAAACTTGTATTTCATACCAGTATACTCTTCATAATTTAATCAAGATCTGTTTATTAACTGTGTGTTTACCAAGTAGGTAATCTGATCCAAAGGGACCCTCTTTAGGCACAACTTTGGTACACATCAGCAGAAGTATCAAATTCATCATGAAACACATAAATAAAATATTAAACTTATTCATTTTATTTACTTTGTTAACTGGTTAGGTGGGTTGGCTCAAGGACTTGTTTTAGCTATGATCCAGTCCCAAAGGCAGCAACAAAATAGTTACAAAAATAAAGCAGCATTAAACAAGCCACAACGTAGAGAGTAACAATCCAAACATGCACCAATAAAATGGTACATTAATGTTCAGCCAAAACAGCACTTTGAACAGCAGTCATATTTAAATAAACGAAAAAAAAATAAAGTATAGTATGAAACAAGCCGTATAAAACAAGTGTTAAACCAAAATATATAAACAGAAGCAATCCAGCACAAAGAAGTAAACTAGTTTCCGTAGGAACAGATATATTAACATGATCATCAAGCATGCACAGTACAAAGAAAAGAATAATGTTAAACATTAGTAAACTAAGAATTATGAAGGAACCAAAGCACATTTTCTGCATACTGCTTCTAAGGGTTCTACACATCAAGCAGTTAAGGAGAATTATAGTTTAGAATTACTATCCAGCATTGTCAAAACATTTGCATTTGAACTGTGGATCAAATTTTGTTTTAGCTTCTTTTGAAAAGTTACGTCAAACACTTAAGGTAAAAAATGCATTACTGGGTGTATACAGACTAGGGTTACCACCTGTCCCAGTTTGCGAGGGACAGTCCCTCTTTGGGCAATTGTGTCCTGACAAAAAAGTGTAAAAATGGCAAATGTCCTGAGATTTTAGGACAAAATTATTTCCTATATTTTATGTAATAGTTGCATAAAACAGGTATTCTGTATCTAAAATACCTAAATGTTATAAGAAACAGAATAAGCAACTAAAATGCTACAAGAACAAGCTTTTATTTAGGCAAAAAAGTTAAGTTCTATCCTTTGTAGTGATCGTGGGTATGTGTCGGCCTGTAAAATCTGATGTTTGTACCAAAAATGTCCAACTTTGGCCATTTGAAAAGGTGGCAACCCTAACACAGACTGGTTATATACACCAGTGATTACACATGATTTTGGTAGAGTCCCACATTGCTTTAGCTAGAATATTAAACAGGATTTCAAACTTGAAATGTGGTTTAAACGGTTATGAAAATTTAGGTAAAGCTGTTGACATGATTACACTTCTGCAAAGTTGACATTTTTGTGCTTTTCTATGCTTAACACAATTTTCTGGATATATAAAAAGGGATGTAAGAGGTCTATAAACTATAATGCTTCATCATTGTAGTAGGAACCAGCAGTAATGCATTACAGCCATGTTGTTTATCTATACAAGTTTCAACTAAAGCTTTTTTTTTTTCTTTTTAACTAATGTTCTCCATATATATTGGTACTCTTTGAAATTACATTTCTATATAATTCTTTACTAAGGCACCAACATTTGCATCTTTTGATGCCATATCAACTGCAACAGTACTTTTTCATTCTATTTTTATACACCACATCTGAAAACGTCTTGGCTCAGTGTCCCACTACATACAGGGCATGAAAGTGAACGGCATGAATGACTTCTCAGTCTACATCTGTAGTCTTAATTTTGGTACAAAGGTTACTTTAGGAAGCTCTGTCCTCTTAAACCATTAACTCAAATTATAAATGAACTTTAACCTCCTACATTTTCTTTCAGTTTAAGTTAAAAGAACATATCTGCAAAGAAGCCCAAATGCAAATACTTTAATGCAGGTAAGTTAACCACCACATCCTTCCTAATAATATCTTCTTTTGCCATGTTTGACAGACAACGAGTTTAATGTTTTAGATCACTATACTTTGTGATTCACTAATACACGTTGTAAATATTAACAGAATAACTACACAATTTCTATGTACTTTAAATATGTTATTGTCTCCACCCTGTTAGTTCTCATTCTTTTTCAATACATGTCGTATTTAACTGTTAATATACCCTGTGATACAGCTGGACATTATGTTGTAATGCATGGAGCACTGTGATAACACTTAGAAATTTGGGGCTGGGGGGGGGTTTAACTTTGATAAGGACCTCTCTGACATAAGCAAGGTGCTTAACAAAGTTTCTTAAACAATTCGCAGTACTGTTAAGCTGTAGTCTCACAATAGAGCATATGTGGCTACTGCCAGTTAGTACAGAGAGTAGACAAAGTAAAAGCTGTTAAGGCATTTCACTTACACACACACACACACACACACACACACACACACACACACACACACACACACACACACACAAAATGTGTCAAAGCAAAATGTCTAATAATGTTTAAAGTCATTCATTCTTCAGGGGGGCACTTTGCTATACGGCGGCTCTAAACATTTTATGGCTTTCAAATCTGTAAAACACTTTGCACTCCTATGCTTTATTTTATCTGTAACTGGTAGTACATGCAGCAGATACAGCTCCATGCACTACAAACAACTGATTGTCTCTCTCTGATCATACCTCAGATGATATGTGATGTTGACATGGATAGGATAGTAAGATTCACCTCTCCACCATTGTTTCATCCCACTTTCTGAAACCTGTGGCTCAAACACATAACTTGGTTTTGATGAGAGACCTGCTTATAATCCTCTGTGTTCTCTGATTTTATTTTATTTCTGTATGTTAACTGGGGTAGAGAAATGATCGCCATGGAACCTTTTCAGACTCAGCCCGGAAGCACTCTCTGGTTAAGTGATTTGCTGAGTCACACAGTTAAGCAATGGAGCCTAAAGAAATTTTACCTTGTTTTTTTATAGAATTTTTTGTAACAATATATGTTTAGTTATAGGGTGCCTAGAGAGGAGTTGTGGTATTGTATGAGGAAGTCGGGAGTGTCAGAGAAGTATGTAAGAGTGGTACAGGATATGTACGAGGGTAGTGTGACAGCGGTGAGGTCTGTGGTGAGAGTGACGGATGTGTTTAAGGTGGAGGTGGGATTACATCAAGGATCAGCTCTGAGCCCTTTCTTATTTGCAATGGTGATGGACAGGTTGACAGACAAGATCAGACAGGAGTCCCCGTGGACTATGATGTTTGCAGATGACATTGTGATCTGTAGTGAGAGTAGGGAACAGGTGGAGGAGACCCTGGAGAGGTGGAGATATGCTCTAGAGAGAAGAGGAATGAAGGACAGCAGGACTAAGACAGAATATATGTGTGTGAATGAGAGGGAGGATACAAGAATGGTGAAGATGCAGGGAGTAGAGGTGGCGAAGGTGGATGAGTTTAAATACTTGGGATCAACAGTTCAGAGTAATGGTGAGTGTGGAAGAGAGGTGAAGAAGAGAGTACAGGCAGGATAGAGTGGGTGGAGAAGTGCGTCAGGAGTGATTTGTGACAGACGAGTATCAGTAAGAGTGAAAGGGAAGGTCTACAAGAGGGTAGTGAGACCAGCAATGTCATATGGGTTGGAGACAGTAGCATTGACAAAAAGTTAGGAGTCAAAGCTTGATGTGGCAGAGTTGAAGATGTTAAGATTTTCACTGGATGTGATGAGGATGGACAGGATTAGGAATAAGTATATTAAGAGGGTCAGCCCAGGTTGGAAGGTTTGGAGACAAAGCCAGAGAGGCAATATTATGTTGGTTTGGACATGTGCTGAGGAGGGATGCAGAGTATATTGGGAAAAAGATGCTAAGGATGAAGCTGCCAGGTAAAAGGAAAAGAGGAAGGCCTAAGATAAGGTTTATGGATGTGTTGAGAGAGGACATGCAGGTGGTTGGTGTGACAGAGCAAGATGCAGAGGACAGGAAGAAATGGAAACAGTTGATCCGCTGTGGTGACCCCTAATGGAGGCAGCCGAAAGAAGAAGAAGAAGACACTCTGTATATACTGCTACATACATAAAGAAGTTTTGAATCTCTTTAGAAAGGTCTTGTCTAACAGTGCTTGTTTTTCTCAATTGCACTCTCCTAGTCTGCGCCTGAAATAGTCCCAAATGGATCATCGCTCTACCTCAAAAAGTGGGTTAAATTATACACACACACACACACACACACACACACACACACACACACACACACACACACACACACACACACACACACACACAGAAAACTATGTAGACTTCTTAAATGGACAGGAACAAGGTGGGGTAGGATGGCTGAAACTGAGAAGTGGCTGGTCTTTACATGGGACTATAAAAATGCATTATCTTTCTCTCTGGTAATAGTGACTTCATGGTACAGTATTGTGAATCACTTGAAGATGTGAGTGATTCCGGTCCTGTCTAAGTATGAGTTTTAATTACAATGATCCAAGTTCAGAATCATGACCATACTCCCTCCCCAAATGATGAGTTAAAACCAAAGTAACCCACACCCTATAATGGTTGCCGTTTAAATATATCCTTATTTAATAATTCACAATTTACAGCTGCTCATGCCAGACTACTATGTTGATGTAACATCTCTAAGAAAAATTAGCCAGATTTGTCTCTTACTCTATGGAACATCATAGCATAATTCTCAGTAAGTTAAATCTTAAAACTGTTTGCACTACATGTGACATTTAATATGAACCACAGCAGGGAATTAAAATCAGCCAAGTCAGAAGCCATAGTGTTTTACTAATGTAGTTTTCTGTAACTTTACATCATAAATTTGGAACACGCTACTGGCAATATAAAGACCCATAACTAGTAAAAAAACTATTCAAGGCGAAACTTTAGAACCACCTTCTGAACTAGAATGTTCAAACTGCAAAGAAATAACTAACTAGTTCAGATTTCTATTTTTCGCAATCTACAATTACGACACCTAAAACAGCAATATGATCAGTCAACATTATGCTTTTACAATCTACTTGTAATCATAGACTGTAAGAAATTCCTTTATTTACTTGATTTACTTCTTCCCCATGCATCTCAATGCTCTCATCCTTCTCTTCCACAAATAAGACAATGCATTTTCATTTATTTTTTCTGCCCTTCAGCTTTGTTAGCCACCTATAAGTCACCTTATTTTATTCACCGATTTCTAGTTCTATATACTCACATCCTCCTTTCATCTTGCTTTAAAAAAGTGTACACAAATCAATGCAATTTTCTGCAAGACTGACAGATGGACATGTTTATGGCACTGTTTACTTTACACTAAAGTATTATTGCACTGTAAATGTGGAACTTATGAGCTTCTGCTAAAAATGGGCTTTGGCTCATTCAGACAACAAAAAATAAAACAAAAAGATGTATGCATTATCATACTTACGCTATACAGGGCAGTGCAAAGACATCACACACCACCATGCCCAAACATATTGAAGGTGAGCACAGCACAATCATTATCACTTGCAAAGGTGGGAGAGGGCACAGTGACAGCTGACTAATACTATAAGAAGGGACAATATCATGGCAGGTGGAGATGGGAGCCATATACTCTGGGAGGTTGTGGGAGTCAGGGGTTGCATCCTTCAGTGGTACAGAAAAAGCTGCTATTACTACTGGTGATGTGTCGGCTGCAGTTGTCAGGGCTTGATATGGTACATGCCAGGGAAGAGAAAAACTACAGAACTGATGGGATACAATGCATTGAACTTAATAAGCATTGTTGCCCACAAACTAATCAACACCCATAACTGGGAGTGGCAGACTATGAGCCCACAAGTTACAGGAAAGGGCAGAACTATAAGAATATGTATGCAGCCTGATGAGACATCGCAAGTATCGAGCCAGAGGACAGCCACAGCACACAGTCTGAATGCCACCCATGACCAGAGCTGTGTGGTCACTGATGAGTGCTGCCATCTCAACAACGGTCTGTGTAACCTGACTTGGGACAGATTGTGGCTGAACTTTCCATAGCTGGGACCTCCCACAGCTATGGAAAGCATGGACTATGCAGGCAAACTGGATGGCAGCTGTTGTGTGTCTCATGGAGGCAACACTTGCCACAGAGGTCTCAGCGGCTTTTTGTGTTTCATGTCCCTATAATCCCAATCACTGTGCAGTTGCTGCATGTCATCCTGTAATCCATGGAACACACTCAGCATCTCCAAAATGCTGTAAGTAGCAACAGACTATGTCTGGATCAATGACCTGCACATCCACTGGCAAATGTCAAGTGCTGTAGCCATGTCAGGAATATTCTTGGAGTCGTGGTATTGCCTAATCCTCTACCAGTATCTATCCTCTATGGTGGATATGCATGCCTCAGAGGCAGTGTGCATTCTGGATACAGTATGCACTGGGGATATAGGTGTAGCCTATGAGGGACTCTCAGGTAGATGATGCACATCATATCCTGGTGAGGCTTTGCACTCAGCCTGTACATGTATAGAGGCCTCTGGAATGATGGATTTGGGTAACCCTTCTTTCTGCAGTGTTGCAGGCAGTGCCACTGTATCACTGAACCATGACACCTGCATCCTATCATCATCAGACACAGCTAACCTGATGATATCCACCAGGTGTTATCCTGTACCCTCCACCAGAAGAACTTGTAAAAACTGGAATGCATGACATCAATGACTGTCTCCACAAACAACTGTCCCCTCCAAAACCCTGCAAGATGTAATGCAGGAGATATTTAAAAACAGCTGTAGCAAACTTCAACAGACAAACCTAGTTGAGCCAGTTGTTGCAGCTGTAGAACAGAGGTGCCTGGCAGGACAGATATCCTCCCCCAGTATGAGAGGCTGGTCTCCCTGGTCAGTGATAGCAATCAAAAATTCCTCAACCTCAATGAGCCACTTCAGTTTTGACGGTCAACCCCCTGTAGTGGGCCTATCTGCTACAGTGTCATGTGCAGTTATGTTTGCATGGCATTATATCAGTTAACCTTTGTCAATATTTAGGTATATGACATGCGTGCGTTATGGGCGTGCCTTCGTTGAAGGTTGAGCGTCGAGCTGGCACCTTGGCATTTCGTAAAAATCTACTGCCAATCATTAGTGGACCGGAGTTCCACTGTGGCGACCCCTTACTGGGAAAATCCGAAAGACAAACATACTGCTATATGTCAATGGTTGCCATTTGGTCTGGGTCATGACTGAAAACAATCCATTGTTTATGAATAGTATATTTACTAGGTTAACAAAGAAAATAAATAAATAAACATGTTCCAGATACCTATTACAGCCACCCACTGCATGCACATCTTGCATCAGTTCCTGCCAAATCTGATCCCAATAATTCTCATCTTCAGCACTTCTGCCCAGCAGACACATGCCATGTGTGAGTGGAGGTCCTGCACTAGCACTTCATTCATCTTGGCAGGGAACCTTTCCAGATATTACCTACCCTAGGTGGCCATGGTAGTATATGCACATCAGAGGGACAATCATTTCAGTCAATGAGTGTGTATTCAGTGCAGATTAAGTGCACCTTGGACCCTTGGCTGTTTTCAAGCCATGAATACCTTTCTACTACACTTTTGTTAAGACCATGCATAAATGCACATTCTTTTGAATTTTTCTTCCTGATTGATAAAGCAACATTCTTTTGAGTGTATGGATTACACTTAAAGTCCTGAACATTTTCCAGAAAGAAATTAAATAAAATGTACTAACCAATAACAGAATTACCACTTCAGAACATTTTAACCATAACCTCTCAGACTGTGTGTCACAGCTTGGTATGTGCTTAGCGCTAAGCAGCATTCTACTTTTACAAATGATGATGCCACAATATGAACAGAAGATGACTGACTTTAATAAAAACTGGCTTAGTTTCTGGTGCCATTCTAGGGTGGAATACAACATTTGTCAGCATGGGAGGACATGGTTCACAAACCACATTGGTTTCACAAGGAAGGACTGCACCTGTCCCTTTCTAGGCTTTGAAATACTGGATAAAACATTATACTTCCTCATAGAGCCTTTTTTAGGCAATGCCAAATTGACAAACCTGCCAACATAGCAAAATCTACCCAATGAAATCTAAAGGTGTTACCACTTAATGCCACCCTGACAGCACAAGGCTTCAGTGCCTTCTGCTAATTTTAGACCAGAAATTGAACAGGCAGGGACTAAAGGTAGAGTTGTCTCGCTCTATCGATAACAAGCATAACTCTAGGTTGGTTAATCAGGATTACACACTGGAGTTCCTCCTTGTCCACATTACCCATACTGATCCTAGCAAGCTACAGGTCACCCCATGTCCCACAAAACCCATAGCTCGTACGTAACTGGAAACAGACACCATTTAACCAAATAACATACTCATGGGGGACTTTAATTATCCCTCAATAAACTGGGAATCCTATAAAACACAAATTTGCAGGTGCAGAGATTCCTAGACATTATAAACACAAACAACCTGGATCAGTTAACTCTTACACCTACAACTACAAATACATTGGATCCGGTACTCAAATATGGGAGAATGCTGCAATCCCCCCGTGTCGTGTCCTCTCTGGTAAAGTCAAACTACAAAGCATTATCCTTCAAAATAAGAATCAGTCCTGTAACCCCAGCAAACCTTTTAACAGTTAGAAACTACTCCAAGGCAAACTACCTTTTATTAATTGATAACCTGTCAAAATTTCAAGCCCCTCCAAATCCAGATAAATTAATAGCCTATGTGGAATTATTCACAGACACTCTGTGCAACCATAAGGCCTTCTTTAGCTATGTCTAAAACCTCAAAAGCAGCACACAACAGTGGGCTGAAATTTTGTTAAATGTAGTCATGTTCACATAACATTGCAAATCTTCAGGCTGAGAAATTCAGCTCCAACTTTATCCCCTCGCCCCAGCCACCTCCCAGAAAACAGCATTTAACATAATCCCTACAACTATCAATAAAGAGCAAATCTTAGATGTGCTCTCTAAGACTAAGTATACAGCTTAGATGGGCCCTGGTAATATCCCAGGATGCCTCAGACAGAAATACGATCTATTAGGGCCACTGGAGTCACTATTCAATCACAGCCTTTGCACAGGTTACATGCTATGCAAATGGAAGACTGCAACAGTCATCCCTCTGCATAAGGGTAGACCATGAAGATATCCCGGGAAATACAGACCCATTAGTCTGACTAGTCTCATATGCAAAGCCATACAAAGAATTATCAAGGAAATGTTTGACTAAGGTAACCTTCACACACTGGAACAACCCAGGTTGGTTTTGTCACAGACAGGACATGCATAATGAACATGGTGGACTTCTTTAAGAAGGTCACCAAGGCAATGGATGATGGCAAAATGGTGCAAACTGCCTACCTTGACCTAGCTAAGGCATTTGATACAATACCCCATTCAGGCATTGTAAACAAACACTCAGAATTAGGCATAAACTAACTTGCTGTAAAGCTAGCTAGCTCTTAGATGGGTATCAGGAAGTTATGATTGAAGAGACCAATTCCACAAAGGGGCCAGTCACTAGAATAGCCCCCCAGGACTCTTTGCTGGATATGCTCCTCTTTGGCATCTATTTTTCAGAAATTAAGGCCAATTTCAAGGGCCTCTGGCTTAGCAAGTCTGCAGATGACTGCAAGCTAGGAGCAATCACAGAGACCCTCCAAGGCACTAACACCGTCCAGGAAGGTCTAACACAGATAAATGACCGGTGCCAAAGTCATGGCTCAAAGCTCAATGCCAAGAAATGCAAAATAGCACCTTTTGGAAAGTCGGACACCCAGAGAAACTTCCTCTCTGATAAAACCCCCTAAAAGTAGACACAGTAGTCAGGATATTGGAGAATCATGTAGACAGTAAGCTGGCTTTCAACCAGCATGTGTCTAAGGTAGCATACAAAAACATTCTGTGTCATTTAACATGTAATTAATGGCATGCTATCTAGTCACATTGAAGTCATCATGCCACTGTACTCAGCCATCATCAGATCCATCACTGACTATAATGTCCCCCTTCAATATGTACCTGACCAGGCACGCAAAACAACTGGAACATCCCACAGAGATTCATCACAAACTTAATACAGGGCATAAACACAATGTCCTAGGCCGATCTCCTGAAAGCCCTATCTCTAAACTCTGTTTCCTACAAACTACTGAGTGGTGATTCATTCCTGGCTTACAAGACATCCTTGCATCCTGCTCTGATGGACCTTTTTCATATCTACAAAATGACCACCACCAGAATTACTAGATCTAAGGATTTAAACTTTGCTTGCAACTCAGATAGGACATATTCTCTGGAATGGGTTCCATCCATATGAGACATAGCCCTTCCCTAAACCTATTAAAGCATAAACTGGATCAGTGGATGGGAAATCGAAAATTCACCCCTGGTCTAACACCTTGTATCTGATGGACAAAGGCAGCCATTAAATGATGCCTAACATGCACCCCTTACAATAACCTCTAAGGCACGATAAATCCTGGATACATTTTGGTTACATGGCTAGACCTATAAAGGTCCCAGTAGATGTTAGCCTAGTATACACATATGAACCTATAAAAGGCCACTTTAACATTATTACAACCCACCAAATACAAACAAGGGCAATACAAAGGATAAGCTGCAATAAATTATAGATGACTGCCAATTTTGTTAACATTTTAAGAATATTTTGCCTGATTTGATCTATGGACCAAATGACAAACCTGCAAAGGTTCAAGTCAGTAAACACGTTGCACAGCCATTGTTTTGGCAAGTTAAAAAAAGTACAGAACTGTTCAGTGGTACCTATACACTACAATGTCTGCCACTCCAGACTGTACTATATACAATGTAAATGCAACATAAAGTAACATTTTCTGCAGTGTATATTGCATATAACAACTTAATTTGGCATTATATTGATATAGTACAACTGAAATATAGATTGGGTTCCTTTGTCACAAAACACCATCACTTATGGTATGCCATTCACACATAGCACTTGAAGTGTACTAGCAAATTTAGATGCATGTTTAGATTACCAAATATTTTTGTAAAATCATGAACTGCCAATGCAAATCAAAACATTCAAGCAGCAATGATGTTCGGCAGATATTCTTGAGAGCAAACAGTCAACATATTGAAAGTATTTACATGAATACTATATTATCCTATAATTCAAAACGGTCCATTCATATTATAAAATCTTTACAAATTTATTTTTATATGTTAGAAATCATAAAGTCTAAAACTCTGGTCAGACAGACTTGAGCTTTCTAACAAAAAGGCAGTGGGGAATTAAAGGAAAAACACTACCCAACAGCAGTATGACACTGCTCCATGTGCCTTGACCTCTTTGCTGGCCAAAAACATGGGGTGAAGATAGTCTGTGGGAGCAAAAAAGAAAAACAAGCATGGATGCAAAGGCCAAAAGTATAGCCAACAACCAATTATTCTTAGTTTGCTGACCAGTTAAGTAATACAATTCAGACTAAAATACTGTCAGATATTTACTGAGATCCCTCTTGCTAGTTTAACGGGTTGCTACAAATTAAAATTTTGCCTCCTGAACTGAACCTGTAAAGCATTCCAGGTCATCAGCACCCCTGTATATAAAATACAACCCCCACCTTCTTCTCCTTAATCTACCTTCAATCACCTGCCATTTATGGTCTGTCCACTCACATGCACTTTGTTGTGTCCAAGGCTTTATGGTCAAAGCCTACAAAACAGTAGTGTCTAATAAACTGAAATGTGTGCAAGTCTGTGATGAGGTTAGCAGCTGCCATCTATGAGTACAATTTGAGTTAACGTTGTAGGTCTGGCTTACTACACTCATGGACAACAATGAAGATGAGTAAATGAACTTTTAAAACCTGTGCACACCCTTTGATTCCTAAACTGGGAATGGACAGCAGAAGTCTGCTGTGTCGCATTTTTTTTCAGGGCAGCTGCAACTGCAAGAATTAGACTTGGAAGTCTCAATCCAGCAAATCTCATCTTTGAGAGATCATAGGATCTTGTATAGTGTTCATGAGACAGGTGTTCCAGAAAGCCTTTTACAGTATATTTGTGGATAGGATGTGGGGTAAGTAGACCTTACTCTAATTTGTCTCATCATTTCAAGGACCTGCCCAAATCTGAGGTCATCTAAGAGGATGGGAAGATCTACACTCTCATCATCCACAAAATCTGAGAAGGGAGGTTCTGAGGGACAGTCAGTGCTCTTTCTCTTGCATATAAGTTTTATTCCAGACCTCAAAGGTGAGGGGTCTGTGGATAAGTAAGATATACTTGAAGTGGACCAGAAATATGAGAACAGGACAGCAAAAAAAAAAGGTTTCTAGCTACTCCCTCTTGCTGACTAAAAAGATGGATGGCTAGAGATGCAGGCATGGAAATCTCTGTTGCCAAGGCTGATACTGTGGGGCGAAGAGAGACTGAGGGAGACATATATAGAGCAGCCTGTATCAATGGTGTCAGTATCAATATCAAGGCAGCACCTGAACTTCAGGACACTGACCTCTGCAGCCAGACATCGAAAATAATCATGACTGGCATGAATACAGAGTTGGAATTCATTATGGCCTTGACAGCCTGAACTTCAATACAGGGACTGACAGTCCAGTAAGAAAATGGTCTAATGTCAAGAACCATGACCAAAAAGATGGGAAACTAGCCTCAATGAAATTGGCACTTATACCAACAAAATCAGTGATGAGCCTGAGGCCACAATATTTCAACACATCAACAGCACTGCCACTGAGGCCGTACACACTGTTGCCAAATTAGGCATCAAAGGCTGTCAACACTGACCATGGCAGATGCCAGCAAGTCTACCAATGTTGATGTCACTATCTGGTGGTTTGACTCTGGCCTCCTAGGAATGAACAATAGGGTGGAGACCAGGAAAATTTTGCTGAAATCGTAAGTGTTGAAGAATTGCCTATACTCTCCATAGTACAAGAGGGTGAAGAGGATAAATATAGTCTTTGCTGACATTTCTAAAAGGACTCCTACAACTTTTCACATTCAATCTATGGTGTAAGTATACAGGGGCATCTAAAAGACCTTGCTGATGATGATCTTCAGCTCAAAGTTTTCTGCACCTCTGAAACAAAGAAGTCCTATCTTCATTTTAACCTGCTTAGCAAGAGGTTTTTCAATGAACATCTTAATCTGTAACATAGACATATCCAAAAGTGAATGAGTGGTAGTCAAGTTTTCCTCCATTCTAAGTTTTTTTTTTTTTTTTTTAGTTTGAAGACCTGGGGCTTCCTCTGGTCAGTTTTATTTCATCTTTTTGTCTTTGTGCTTGCATCTGAAACACACTTCCTTAACAAGAAATGATTCGGCCTTACAGACTGAGAGATCCAACCCAAAGCAGAGATATAGGTCTAAGAGCTAGTTAATGCATGTTGCATTTGAAACAATTTCAACTTGTGTTTTCATATTTCTAACAATCATGGCCGGCCTTAGGCATAGGCCAACTAGGCGACCGCCTAGGGCGCCGGTCTAGCAGGGGCACTTTTCCAGTATTTATTTGGTGTAGGTAGACCAGGATGGGGGCACCAGGTAATGAGTTGGAGGGCGCCGTGGAGCCCTTTTGCCTAGGGTACCAGTTGACCTAGGGCCGCTCCTGCTAACAATATACTCAGTAAAGGCTTTACAAAAATCACAAGCTAACAAACATGCTTTTCACCTAAGTAAGCAACAGACACGCACACACACACACACACAATGTTTGTCTTGGGCTAAAATTTTATGTATGTACTTAAAATGAATGCTTTACTCTCCATACTGAAGTAACTTCAAAAACAAGTCTAGTTGCAACAGCAAAACCAGCAATAAAAAAAAACACCACAAGAAGATAGCAGAGCAGAAAAGTACAGTGAAACAAGAAAGGTGAGATGATAAAAACCATAAGACCAAGAAAGAATTGAAGATCTGGTTAAAAAAAAAAAAAAAAAAAAAAAGGTAAAAATAGAAATGTCTGACCTTATTTGACACAGGAAATAAGTGGTAAGTGAAAACAATTGCAGACTACAAGGGTGAGCAAGTCTGAAAGAAATTGTCTCACTAAACGTTGATATGCAATACAGCTTTTGGCTTCTGCTTCAAAGTAAAGCAAAATGGA
This sequence comes from Protopterus annectens, assembly GCF_019279795.1. NCBI lineage: Eukaryota > Metazoa > Chordata > Ceratodontiformes > Protopteridae > Protopterus > Protopterus annectens. Next base: position 1,426,993,052 of record NC_056735.1, on the reverse strand, counting down.
TCTAGACAGAAGCCACTTTTGCAAAGCATTAGAGATAAACTTGGATGGGGCTAACACCCTAAAGACATCATTTCCACTGTTGATAAAGATGGGCCTCTGCATAACAGACTGTTGCCTGCAGCAAAGTCAGTTCCCTAGCCTTCTCACCCCTATCTCCTATACATCAATTATTTCCCTACCAGCTTCTGTAAAGAAGGATTAATGGGGTTCTGTCCTGGGGGGAGGAGGGACTGTAAAGTGGGTTTGATACATCATGAATTCTGAATTTAATGTGGGATAGCACAATTGTTGGTTGAAGTTATTAATACAGTTATTGTGTTAATGCTAGTGCATTACTGCTCTGAGTATTGACATACTATTACACTATTATAATGATATAAGGAGAATAATACTGCTATAAAAAACTTTAGAAGAAAAGGAAAAAAATTACTCATATGGCTCACCAATGTAATCTGCGTATCAGCACATCACTGTGTACAGTAAGTAAAATAAATGTATTTGTGCTTTTCCCATTAGTTAAAGTTGCTAGGCACTAGAGTTTTTTCCCCCAAATTTCATATGGTCTATAAATGAGAAATATTTACATGAAAAAACAAGAAAACGTGCAAAAAATATGTAACTTCATTATTCTGGCATACTGTCTTAAATCTGCAAATGTTTTGGTGTTCTGCAGTAAGCTGAAAATTATGTATATTTTATACTCTGTTCTTCCAAACTTTAGTGTTAAAAACTTCAACAATCTTGTAAGACATTTGCATAGAAACAATTTTAGGAAGCCAGTACATAATTTACATCTTGTCTAACAGAAGATTCATTGTTTCCCAAGTTTGCAGGACAAGGGGAGCATTTTGCTTACAATCTTTTGAGTTTCAGTGCTGATGCACTTAAGAAAAATATGAATTATATGGTCTACAAAGATCTGCTTTACAAAAAGATTACAGTAGATCACAACATTCACATCTCCACTACAAATTTTCATCTCCTTAACATTGTGCACAAGAGACAGTATTGCACTTTTTAAAGAACATACAGAATAAAGGCTCTCAATATCTTATTTGCCTACCATTGCATATCAAAGCAAGTCTGAAAGAAATTGTCTCACGATTGGATGGGAGAAAGGAAATTCACCCCAGGGATCACGTCAGTCACCCTGCTAGACAGGGGTCCAGGAAAGTAAATAATGTGGGAAGAAATAGCCAGGGAATTGTTATGGCTAGGCTTGTATAGGCCGCCCTAGGGCTGATAGCCTAGTACCAACCTATGAACCTATTTAGAAAACACCATATTACTTTTAGGAAAAAGTTTTCCCACACACAGAGGATTACCCTAGTAACAATCTAGGAATTAAGATTGGGTTGCCAATCATATCCTGCTTATTACGTGTTAGAGATGATGAATCTTGGCATCCGTGTTGAGAACACATAATTTAAGGTTATGATATGCGAACCGATCATAATTCTTAGTAGTGCATGGCACTTTATCTGTTCCATGAACTACTAGTTATGAGGGAAAAAGTCTAAGTGTTTTCCCAGCTTTCAAAGCCACAAAACACTTAGCGAGTACTGGCAAGAGAGGTAGTGTAACATAGCCCATTACATTTACACTCACCTTTCATACCTCTGAACTGTCTAGATTTTTGTAGAATGCCCAGATTATTGCTTCATATCTTTAGTCTGTTCCTCATAAACTCTGCCGTTTTTGGACAAATCACTGAGGACTGAAATCACTAAATAACGACATACATTTGAGTTTCACAGTTCATTTCTTTCTGGAAAGGGATGCTACCACATAATGTAGCAACTGAGTTTACTGGTATGGACAGCAGGCAGAAACAAATCTTTTGCTCTGCTGCTGTCATTTTCTGGACAGCACTAGCAGAATTTACTGCCTGGCACTAGACTTGGCAACTTTAACAGGGGGTGCTTTTGTTAATGGTTGGTCATGTGCCACTCTGGAGCTTAAATGTTTTTTTTTTCCCCAGATATCAGAATGTAATCAGCATGCTCCATGCACTACATAGAAATTACGCATACAAGTCACACCCTTGTATAATAGTGTTATGGTACTGTGTTCTGCTATGCCATTATAGCTGTTGACAATGATGCAATATATTTGTTGTAAAAATATAAAAACTGAGGAGGGAATGGTTAACTAAAACATATGTTTTTGATGTAATCAGGGTTTCAAAGCACAAAAAATTTCAATGCTGTAAAGCAAGAGAAACAGAATTGTTAGGGATGTCACCCATTACTGAAACACCCCTAAGCAGTTCGCCCATACAGGTATTATTTACAGTACTAGAGGGGCCCAAGGATCAACATAGAATTACAGTGGTAAGTGAACATGGCATTCTATTTGGAGTGAATGAAGAAGTGGTGTAAGTAACATCCATGCATGTTCCTGTGGTAACATAAGTAGGCAATGCAGGGAAATTAGGTGTGCAGGCTTTACAGAGATCACGTGCTGTGGTAAGTGAAGCACTAAAGGGAAGCCATTCCCTGACCCATTTCATTGAAAGGTTCAAAATTTAAACATTCCTTAAAAAAATGTTCCCTTTTTCTGTTGTTAAAACATATTTTGTTAGTATCTATCTATATACCTAGATAGTGCGTGCATGTATGTATTTATATTTAGAGACAGACTGTGTCTACAAAAGTACCATCCTGCTTTAAAGCACAAACATTTATCTGGATTTGTTAACTGGGGTGAAGCAGTGAGAAATAAACAAGGAAAGCAAAGAAACAAAAACATGTATAGTCATTACAGTATGGTAAGGCAATAATGATGCATATACAATACAGACAAAAGCAGTCACTACATACAACATGATGAAGAACAGTCACAGAAGTATAGGAAAACACACACACACACACACACACAGTTGTGTACAGTGCAGTCAGAGTGACTCTTGGGTTAGCAGCTTTTGCAAGGGATATCATATAAATTTTTTATGAGGTAGCCTTATGGAGTGGAACTACAGTCTGTTAAGTAATGTGTCCAGAGTGGTGGCATGTGTGTGTGAAGCATTATCACAAAGTTTTACTTGTGCTTGGAATTTTTGAGTAAAAGGATATTTCTTGGAAATCAGCAGATATAGATTCCCATACTTTAGGGCATAAAATGAGAAGCAGTAATTTGTGCACTGTACTTTATATTTAGGACTCAGTATGGTAAGACCTGGGTGGTTTTGATTTTGAGGCTGTAGGAAGAGGATTTCTTTACTAGATTGGCTGCCAGAGAAGAAAATGTGGGGCTGTGCAGGAGTTTGAACATTTGAAAGCATAAGAACAGGCCAGAGTTCTGTATGACTGGGAGCCATTTTGTTTTTAGTAGTGCTGTGCACTGATGTTCAAGCTTTGGGGAGTGTGTGATGAACTTGCTGATTCTTGGCGATAGTCTGAATCTTTGGTGAGCTTCTTTTTGAGGCGTGTGCTGTCTGTGGGAGTACATGCTCTACTTGTACTAGTACAACGTTTTTGCCTATTTTTATTCTAGAGTATTTGGAAAGAAAGGGGGAGACTTTGTTGACTCAGGATAGTAGCGAGCTAATCTTTCTCCTAGTGCTTTCTATTTGCAGCTTGAACGTAAGGGATGGGCCTAACCACATTCCTGAGTATTTAAATGAAAAGCAATTTCATAGGTTCAGAGTTAAATTCTAGGCTAGCTGTCCTTGAGGGCCATTTTAAGCGTAGCCAATTTCCCTTTCAAGTGTGAGATTCAGACCTTGTACCTTGCATCTTTGAGGTAAACACCTTAAGCATTATACCAATTAATGTATAACAACAACCATAAAGCAGTGTTACTGCAAGCAAAGATCAGTTATAATGAGAGGACACTGTTGAGCTTTGGCTTGGTTCCAAAGAGCTATATTTAGTTTTGGAATAGTTGAGAAGTTTTTTTGTTGCTGATTTAAGTGTTAAGAATGAGAAAGTAAGTCTGTAGCTCTTTCTGAAGGATTAGTAAGGATATGTTAGGTTGGAAAAGGGCCATGTCATTGGAATAAAGTAGGGGAATGTGGGACAGGTCCAAAAGTAGTTTGTTTATGGAGATGGAGAAGAGGAGGGTAGCATGGGTGGACTCTTCTGCTACACTTCATTTTATTTCGACTGTGGGTGAGAAGGCTGAGATCATTTTTATACAGAAGAAGTGGTTACAAAGAAAGTAAGTACATTGTGGAATGAGGGCAGTGCATCTGGATTAATGCCTATGTGAACTTGTTGGTTTAGCAGTGGCATATGATTTACTAGATCAAAATCTTTGGTTACATCAATAAACATAGCACCAGAAAGTTTTTCTTTGTCTGTCTTAAGGGAATCCAGTCTGTGAAGGTCCACAATGGATGTTAGTATGCTGCAACCTGACCAGAATCCATGCTGTTTGGATGAGAGGAATCTAATAATTGGAAAAGTAGACATAATTTGGGTGTAGATTAGTTTCTCTAACATTTTAGCTAGTTTAGGAAGGATAGATATTGGACTTCAATTTGAGAGTGAATAGGGATTGGTTTGTTTTGGGAGGGATTAACTATTGCTAATATTCATATAACTGGCATGGTGTTTTTGTTAGGGAGAAGTTATATATGTGTTGGAGCATTGCAATAATGTATTTTCTGCAGTGACAGATTGACCAGGGTAGAAGCCATTTGTGCCTAGGGGATTGTGAATTTTTAGCTGTTGAATTGGAGGCTGTATTTCTTTGCCTTTGCGACCTATATCCAAATATTAACAAGTATAAAGCAAATTAAAAACATATTAGTTTTAAAAATGTTAACAAAAACATGTATAACAACAACATACAGAAAACTAGAGCATAACAATAACTTGTCACTGTATCACTTCCTGTGGAATAATTATAAGCAGAATAAACCAATAAACTAACAGAAGTACTGGACTAGAATAATGCCAATGGCTCTCTTTGTGTAATATATAATATAATGTTCTTTCGTGGCATGATCAGAAGCATATTTTATCATACTGAATTAACACCTTCAGCTGATCACAGTGACACTCTGAAAAACCGGATGGTCAGACAGACAAAAATACTTCCAACTTGCATTCTTCCATATGGTAAAAAAGCCAACATCTATCCACAAACTAGAAACAATCACACCCAGGCATCCATTTTTTTAAACCACCCATTCTGGTGAGTGCCGTAGTGGTAGCAAGCTGGGCACGGCAGAACAGACTTCCCTATCCCTAGAAACAGTTTGTCCTACATAATATTCTAGCAATACCACGCAAACTGATAGAAATACTCTCTCAGGAATGCCCTGAATCTGCCTCATTGCCTTCTCTGAGTGTGCCATGCCTGCCCCCCCCCCACCACCACACACACACACACACACACACACACACACTGGAAGCACCAAGAGGGTGTCCTTGCTAGGTACTTTAACCACTTCAACTTATTCCTCTTAACCTGAAGGAACATTGGCTCTACTTTGACATCCTCCCAGATTACAGAGATCTTCACTTCATCATGGAAAATTAGCCCAGCATCCCTGTAAGGAAGCCTCACTCCCGTGACCTGCATCTCCGAGATCACTGTTTTGGTCCCTATTCCAAGCTGTTTACTGTTATGCTCTCTCTACTCTTTCTTGATTATTTAGGAAAGTTTACAATTTTTTAGTAATTTGTGTCTAACTTCTAAATGCACTGTAAATAGCTTCAGTTTACTATACCTCCTGCAAATAGTTTTACCATATCATTCCTACACTTCTGCAGGAGTACTGTACATATACAATGAAATGTTTTGAACTTGCCAACTATTCCACACTGTTTGAGTTCTTCTATCCAGTTCTGTCATTTGTTTTACCTTTAACTAGTTGTACTGGCATCTATCATTCATTAGAATGTTTTAAGCTTTTTACCTGTACACACAAAAGTGATCAAATTCTACTACTGGAATTTTTCTCCTTGGGTTAACAAAGTATAATAAAAAAAAAATACCATCAACTTTGATATCAATATTTGCTTAAACACAATTAAAAAAGAACTGTTAGAAACAAAATCCACAAAAAACAAGAAAGAAAGTTTCTGCCTCTTTGACATAGAAGGATAAAGCCGTGAGTATGACCCAGATGACTAGAGGTTTATTACTGGGTTAGGCACTCAAACAGCTGGGGTGGAGAGGATGACAGTAAGCATCTGCTAACAGCTTACCCATCTTGGATGGAAGGACTTGGCTTTAGCTTACCACCTGCATGAGACTCACCAGAAGCACCAGACATAACACCCCCTAAAATACAGGCATGATGAGCACAGGCTGCCCTTTCTCGCAGCAGGCAGCATATACAACAGTACAAAACAGCCACTGTATGAAGGGGGGGGGGGAGTAGGCTGCTCTGTAAGACCTGAAACCTGGGCAGCTCCCTACAACCTTACTTTCACCATAGGAAAAACAAATGGGCTGACAAGACACCCCAGGAAGGAACAAATGGTTTGAAGGACTCTCAACTATCCTGTATCTAGCTTTTTTCCAGAAAGAATAAATGGTTTTGTTGGGTAAAAGAAGACAGGAATAGAGCAGATCCAGTAGAGTGAAGGAGAAGAAAAAAAAGCACAAAACTTTATGACAACAATAATGACTGATTTAACAGATTTTTTAAAAGCCAAGGTAAAGACATAGGTAGAAGTAGACAGAAATTAATAAATATGAACTAAGCCTTACTGAGAAGAAAATATTATATTAAGAAGATAAGTCTGAAGGTATTAAGTGATGCAATTAATAAAGACAGCGTTTTACTGAAGATGGCAGAGGTCAGAGACAGACATCTGTAGTAAGACGGATGGTCATACAATACAGTGCTGGCAGAAAAAAGTGCAGAGAAGATTCATGTATAAAGCTGCAACAGAAGGAAATAAGGTGCATAAAGTCTATACTTTGTAGCAGTATGTTAAAGACAGTCATTAGACTTCTAGTCTGGTTGACATGTTAAAAAACAATAAAATGCCCCAGAACGAATAGGTAGATAAACACCATTAAAAACACAAAATTCACTAAGGCAAGTGCAGATATGTGAGGCAAAAAGTACAGTTTTGTACCTACCATAAATGTAGATGTTCGAAGATCCACATTGCTGCAGTCCTTACACTTGGGTAGTCCGCTGTCCTCAGTCGGCCCGAATATCAAAGTATTAGGCTGACGTCGGTCAAGGCGCTTAAGACTGACATCAGAACGTCAGGGTACAAATGCGCATGACCGACGTCATATCCTCAGTCTTTTCTTGCCCCAGATGTCAGAAGACCCTAAACAGAAAGGTCAAAACCAAAAGACAGCAAAAAACAACCAACCACCCTTGCACTAATCATATGAACAATATATATACAATATGTACAATATTAACAACCCAAACCACACAACCGCCTCTAACAACAGAGGGGAAGGAGGGAGGGTAAATTGGACTGCAGCAATGTGGATCTTCGAACATCTACATTTATGGTAGGTACAAAACTGTACTATGTTCTTCATCTCACATTGCTGCAGTCCTTACACTTGGGTAGAATCCCAAAGCAGAGGTAAGGGAGGATGGCAAAACTATAAAGTAGTAGGAGCTGCCAAAATGCCCTGCAAAATAGCAGTGGCAAACCCAGCCCTAGATTTAGAGTAAAGTGGAAGGTGGTAATGCTTAGAGAAAGTATGCACTGAACTCCAAGTAGCTGCCTCCAAAATATCTTTAGTTGCCACCCCCCTTAAAAAAGCTGTAGATGTGGCAGTAGCTCTAGTGGAATGAGGCCTAATCCCAGCTGGAACTTCCTTACCATGATGGGAATAACAGAAAGCAATACAAAACCCAATCCACTTAGAAATAGTTTGTTTTGACACAGGCTTGCCCTGAGAACCCAAAGCAAAAGAAACAAACAACTGCTGAGACTGCCTGAACCCTTTAGTTCTGCTCAAATAATATCGCAACTGCCTGTGTATATCCAAGGTGTGCAAAATCTTTTCCCCTTTATTTTGGGGTTTGCATAAAAAGTAGGCAAATGAATAGTTTGGTTTAAAGCCACACTAGAAACCACCTTAGGCATAAAGGAAGGATTAGTACGTAAAGATACCCTATCCTTATGGAAAATTAAGAAAGGCTCAACTGCCATAAGGGCCTGTAATTCAGAAACCCTTCTCGCAGAGGTAATGGCCAACAAAAAAGCAGTCTTCCATGATAAATATTTCAACTCGGCAGTAGCTGCAGGCTCAAAAGGTTGTAGAGTGAGTTTCTCCAACACAAAATTGAGATCCCAAGCAGGAGTAGGAGCTCTACGTGGGGGTCTTATATTCTTTGCCCCTCTAAGGAATTGCTTAAACAAAGGATGAGAAAACAAAGGCGGATCACAGTCATAGTGAGCAGAAATTGCTGCAGCATGAATCTTAATAGAAGAGAAGGACAAACCTTTGTCCAGTAACTCAGCAAGATATTGAAGAGCCACACTTAAATTAGGCTTAGCAACATCAAATTCCTTTGCTGCACTCCAAAATAAAAATCTCTTCCATTTATCTGCGTACACTTTCCTTGTACTAGGCCTTCTGGCCTCCAAAATAACATTCAAGACTTGCTGCGGAAGCTGAGACCCTCCAGGGTTTAAAACAGAATATGCCAGGCTGTTAGGTGAAGAGAGTGAAGTTTGACATTGAGTAAATGACTGTTCTCTTGAGACAGCAGGTGTGGAATCGAAGGCAAAGGCCATGGAGGCTCCTGAACCAGACTTCTCAGTAATGGGTACCAGTGTTGTCGAGGCCAATCTGGAGCTATTAGAATCATCTTCGGCTTGTCCTGTCTGACCTTTAAGAGTACCTTTGGGAGGAGAGGCAGAGGTGGAAAGGCATACACATGAAGATTGCTCCAATTGAAAGAAAGAGCATCCACTTTCCAAGCTGTGGGATGAAACCTTTTTGTGCAAAACTTTGGCAGCTGGTAGTTTAGTGGAGAAGCGAACAGATCTATGTCTGGAGTTCCCCATGACACTGTCAATTTCTGAAATACATGAGGATCCAATTTCCACTCGTGGGGATCCATAATTCGTCTGCTCAACACATCTGCTAAGGAGTTCTGTGCTCCCGGCAGAAACCTTGCCTGAAGACTGAGTTGTAAACTGAGAGCAGTCTCCCACAAAATCATTGCTTGCCTGCATAGAGGATAAGAATGCGTTCCCCCTTGCTTGTTGATGTACCACATGACAGTTGTGTTGTCTGTTAGAACCAACACCTGCCCTGGAAGAAGTAAATCCTTGAAAGCTATTAATGCAAATTGGACTGCTAACATCTCCTTCAAGTTGATATGTAGATGTTGTAGTCTGGCAGGCCACGTGTCTTGTATCCACTTTCCATTTAGATGAGCTCCCCAAGCTTTGTCTGAGGCATCTGTCGTTAAAATCTGACTCGCCTCTGGCCGGGTCACAGAGAGTCCCTTGTTTAGGTGACATTCCTGAGCCCACCACAAAAACTCCTTTTGAATGCAAGGTATTATCTGAATGACAGTGTCCATATCTTGGCAGTGCTGAGTCCAAACATTCTTGAGATACCATTGCAGCTTCCTCATATGCAGTTTGGCATTGGGAAGCACCAGAATACAAGATGCCATGAACCCCAAGGCTTGAAGGACTGTCCTTGCAGTCAGCCTGGACAGATGAGACAATTGATGGAAGTAAAGTGAAAGATTCTTTTGTTTGTCCGGGGTCAAAAAGGCCATCTGGGATGCTGTATTCAGTCTCACACCCAGAAAGCACATGTCTTGAGAGGGTACTAGACTGGACTTTATTTCGTTCACAGAATACCCCAGGCATCTTAGCACTGCTATCACATATTGCAAATGATGAAGAAGCTCGTCCCTTCCTTTGGCCAGAATCAGGCAATCGTCCAAATAAGGATAGATCTGTATTCCTTTTAGCCTGAAGAAAGCTATCACTGGAGCCAGAACCTTTGTGAACACTCTGGGCGCAGTAGATAAGCCAAAGGGCAATGCAGAGAACTGATAATGAGAAGTCCCAGCTCAAAAACGTAGATACTTCCTGCAACTTAGCCTGATAGGAACATGAAGGTAAGCTTCCTTGAGATCCAGAGTCACCATCCAGTGATCTTTGCCCAGCAGAGGTAAAAGCTGTTGTAACGTCAACATTTTGAACTTGGGAATGTCCAGATAAGTGTTGAGGATAGACAAATCCAAAATTGGTCTCCACGTGTTCCCCTTCTTTGGTACTAGGAACAGGCGTGAATAAAATCCTAGGCCTACTTCTGGCAGAGGGACCGGCTGTATGGCCCCTATTTGCAGCAGCAGAGAAATTTGTTTGTGAGCCTCTATTCTTTGCTGATGAGGAACGTCTGGCATGCCTTTGAAAGGAGGCAATGTATGGAAATAAAACCTGTAACCTTGGTGTATAATATCCAATACCCATCTGTCCTGGGTAATCAAATTCCAATTTTCTTTGAAGAGTGCCAACCTTCCTCCCAAAGGTGCTGCCAGACAAGAAGGCTCTGGCAGCTGAAAAGGTAGGTCATTGGGCCTGTTTACGAAAGGACTGGCCCCTGCCCTCACCCGAAGACTGTGCAGGTGAACTCCTGTTCTAGGTCTGAAAGAGCCCTGAGCTCTACCCCTACCACGCCTAGATCTTCCCCTAGACTGTGAATCATAAGAAGGGTACGCCCACCCCTTAGCAGGCCAATTCCTACTAAACTTAGGAGGCTGAACTTGCAAAAAATCTTTAACAGTCTGCATAGACTTAGCCTTGTCTTCCATCTTCTTTAAAACTGCCTCCACAGGTGAACCAAACAATACATCGGACTGTAAAGGAGCATCTAAAATCCTTGTTTTAACATGGTCAGATAAGTTCTGATCCCTCAGCCAGGCGTGCCTGCGAAGAACTGACCCAGTGGCAGCCACCCTAGACGAGGCCTGTACAGCATCAAATCCACATTGCAAAGAATGCTTACCCACCTGTTCAGAAACATGTACCAAATCTTGTAATTCTTTACACTCAATGTCTTCCGCCAGAGCATCTACCTTAGACTTCAATTGAGAAAGAAGATAGTTTTGATATTTCAACATGTGAAACTGGCAATTCAAAGCCCTCATAGCTAAGGTGGAAGAAGTATAGACTTTCTTTCCCCATCTATCCAAAGCTCTGGCCTCTTTATCTGGAGGAACCGGATTTTTACCACAGAGGCCTTGACACCCTTAGGTCCCTGACTAACTGTTTCTGGGTCTGCCCTAGGACTCTTATACAGATATTTATGAGCTTCAGGCACCCTGTAATACCTGTCCGGTTTAACAGGAGCAGGAGGCAAAGAATCAGGATTAAGTGAAGCCTCTGCAAACACATCTTCCACAACATCCAGAACAGGAGGAATAGCCAAGGGCCTATGCTGGGGTAAAAGCAAAAATTCCCTAAGCCTTTTCCTGGAATCAGAGAAGTCCTGACCTTCCCACTGAAAATGTTCCCTCATAGAATGAAGAGTCTCTGAAAAAGAAAAATCCTCTGGAGGAGAAACAGAAGGAGTAGAATCATCCACATCAGAATCAGAATAAGGAGAATACTCCTGCAAGTCTTCAGCCGAAGACTCTGAAACATCCGAAACCTGCTCCAAACTCCCCAACTCTGGTTCCACCCTAGGCCTCTTATTAGGAGGGGGCAAAGAACCTCTAATCAAAGTAATTAAATCTTCTGCCATTTTGAGCATGTGCTTCTTGGGCACAGATCCTGAAGAACTAGGAGTGACACCAACAGAAGCTAAACCTGGCCTGCCTCTGGGAGAAGCCTTGGAAACAGAAGGAGAGGGCCTAACCACCCTAGGAAGGGAGGGGAGTACAGTAACCTGAGAAGCCCCTTCAGCCTGACCTGCTACCTGAGAGGCCACATCCTGCAATATCAAAGTCTCCCCCTGGGACTCCAGAGAAGCCTCCGGTGGAACCACCGGTTCCACTGACGCCTCCAAAGAACCGGCGTCCGGTACGGATGCCTCTTCTTGCCTGGGTTTAGCTGCTTTGTCTTTGCGCTTCTTCGAAGAAGCGGGCGTCGGAGCATCCGACGGCATGTTGTAATTGCACCGCTTCCCGAAGACCAACCTGGCACAATCTAACCTTCGCTTAATAGTGCGCTTATTAAACCTAGCACAAAAGCGACACCCAACAACGTCGTGCTCAGGCCCCAAACAAGGAATACACAAAGTATGATAATCTCTATGCGGTATCTGCTTCCCACAAGAAATACAGTTATTCACTTTTTCTGACATCCGGTAAACCACCGAGGCAAGAAAAAACTAAAATATTCCCCAACGGGGTACTTAGCCAACTTTGACTCGGTCTGAAACTCCGAATTCGAAAAATTTCAGAACGCCGAACGGCACTTGCAACGCTGCTTCTGCATCGGACCATGCGGCAAAAAAGACTGAGGATATGACGTCGGTCATGCGCATTTGTACCCTGACGTTCTGATGTCAGTCTTAAGCGCCTTGACCGACGTCAGCCTAATACTTTGATATTCGGGCCGACCGAGGACAGCAGACTACCCAAGTGTAAGGACTGCAGCAATGTGAGATGAAGAACATCATTTTTAGCGTAAAAAAAATTTTTATTCGCTTCCGTCCACCACAGACTACATGAGAACAAATTTCTACTTGATAACTACCCATTTACATACTATAAACTTCCAATAGTAATAGAGTCTTAAATAAATAACTTATTCAATTAAACTGAAACCAATCAACTCATATAATCAATTAACAAACACAAACCCACCCTTAAACAAATATCAATGTTTCTAAAACACACATCTCAAAGATTTATTAACTGTTAACTATTTCTGCACTTTCAATATTTTATCTTTCAGAAACATTTAATATTAATAGAATCGTTTAATCCAGGTAATATATCAGCCTCCAATTTCAGTTGCCATAGTCTCTCTCTCTCTCTCTATTTGAATTTATTTCTATATTCACCCCTTCTAAGGTCATTTGGTATGTGTTCTAGGACAACAAATAAAAATGTCTTATTGTCCTTACATACAAGAGTATGTTTATATAAGACATTATTAGTGTCTTTATTCTTTATAGACTAAAGATGTTCTTTAACATGTTTCTGCAAACTTCTCACAGGCATCCCTATAGAAAAACAATCACATTTTGAGCATACTATAATACAAACAATTCCTTCAGTTCTACAATGATATATCCCTGGGATGGCTGAAGTCCTATCTAGGTGTCTTAAAATCACAAAAGGCCCTTCCAAGATGTCCCTACATATGTTACAACCTCCACACTTATACATACCCTTGTTTTTATTAGACATCACTCCCATAGACAAAATTTTACTGGAATCCTTTTTGCAATAATCTCTTTATGTGGTAATTATTTTTATATATAAATTTAGAGGAACCCGTAATACCTTAATCAAATCAGAGTTCCCCTCTATTATCTTCCAGTTCTTTCTGAGAATAGAACAAATATCTTTATTATCTATGGTCATATCTAAACAACATATGGTGGTGTGACCTATAATTCTTTTTTCTTTTTAATGCTTAAAGGTCTAATTAAAATAGGTGGAAAGTCCTTATTTATCCTTAGTTTGATCTCTTCCGCTGTTTTTAATAAGATGTCTTTCTTGTAGCCTCTTTCTACAAACATCAAGAAAATAAACTCCATCTCCTCATCAAACTTAATGGCAGTAGTGGTCATCCTAGAGTCCCTTATAAATTGGCTTCTAGGTATGTTCCTTTTTATAAGATATGGGTGATTACTGTTAAAGGGGAGGTAATTATTAGTGAATGTTTCCCTTCTGTGAATTTCACTTTCAAATTTACTTCTGTTTCATTCCAAATAATACACACATCTACGAATTTCACTAAATTACCACATCACCTAAAGTGAATTTAAAAAAAAAATCTGACTTTTCATTTAAGGTATTTAAAAAAATCAAATAATTTCTAACACAATCAATACCTACTTCATGGGGTATACAGGTAAAAAGTGAACAGAAGTCAACTCCAAAAATCAGATTAGCACCACTGTAAAAAGAATAACGGTCATTAAATAATCTAACTTTCTCGAAAAAAATCAAAGGAGTCTTTTACATAAGATTCCATCTTTTGAACTGAATTCAATATGCTGTCTAAAAACAGAGAAATCCATTTTGTAATATAGTTGGGGGCTGACACAATCAGTTGAAAGGGTGGCTAATAAACCCAATATTACCATATTCAGTGCTACCAGGGAGAGTACAACCTGATGACTTGCTGTCAGGATGACTTTAAAAGAAGACAAAGACAGCACACTAACAAATACAACCTCAATGACTATAATATTCTATATATCTGGCAAATCTTTAAAAAATGTGCAAGCTAGGCCTGAATAATAAGCAATCTCAAGGTTTATTTTTTAAAACTGTTTCTCATTCGCCTTCATTTCTAACTACCTCAAGGAGAGATTTCACAGAGTGATTGTGCAAAATGAACATCAGAATATATCATACTACAACTGATGAAGTGCAATATTCTAAGCAATCACAATGTGAAGTCATAGTCTTGCAATATCTACTAGTATAATATTGTCTAATGTCTTCCTGTCCAATTTTGGTAATTTATTGTGTTGTTAATATTTTGATTATTACTGTATGTGCATTAGTCTTACGGTCATTCAAACTGTGTTCATTGTTATGTCTTGCATGGGGACCAAACAATGTAATTTCGTTCAGCTTGCACTGCTGTGTATACCTGATCAATAATAAAGTTTACTTTGACTGAGGTGATCACAACCCTCACAACAATCCTGTTTCAGTGACCACTACCAAGCAGTCAGTAGTAAGGCACCTGTTTGACAACTGTTCTAAAGCCAAATTACTATATACACAGAATATAAAAAGTACTGTTGTTCGAGAAAAGAATCAAAGGTTAAAACAAAGCTGAACAATTTTAGGAATGCAGATGAAAGTTCTATAATGAAAGTATGATTTTAAATATTAAAGAAACTATCATCACAGTTTCATAGCTTGTTACTAGGCATGCAGTCATGGAGTTCATTGAGAACCAAGCACAACTTCTCAACTGCTGTAGTGCACTTTTGGTTAAGTGACTTGAGTCAACCAAATAAGCAACTGGATGCTGGTGGATTCAAACCTGTCCTACATGAAACAGTTTAACAGCTCACATCCTTAATTCTCTGTGATTAATGCCAATATGTGGCTTGAACCCAAAATTCTGACATTTTCATACTCTACTGACTTTGACTAAGCTAGCTGGGCTACTAGATGAAGTTATACAAAAACAGCAAACAATACCTGGAAAGGAGCAGTGAATTTGTGAATAACATATCCAATTTTTAAGGATCATATGTGCATCTGAATGAATTCAAATATCCTGGCATCTTTTGAACATTGATTAAATGCTGTCCGATCAATACTTACTACATCAGACATAGAGCTTAACACAGGGTTGCATTAACTGTATAAGCCACTTGTAACATGAACAACATGATCATACAACATTATATGGGTTCCTCTTACTATGCTACAGCTACTACATCTTATAATCTATACTGTTATATCTCAGCTTAACTGTCTTGTGACTGATACTGTGGTTCAAAAACAAAAGCTGGTTATTCTTTAAAAAAGGGCATTTCTTCCAAGTGGGGTTATGCAGTTAACAACAAATGTGCAACTAGGCAGTTCATGGAAGCTGCAGCTTAACAGTTTGCTGTTAAATCCACAAATACCGTAAATCCTTATTATTCTATAATAAACATGTATTTTTTTATTTGCATTTGTTTTCCGGGATGATCCAGCTGGGCCAGAAGTACCCATTTTCAGTGGAGTCCCAGGGAGAAAAGCACCAATATAAGACATTTCACATACAATACAGAATTTACATTAATAAAGACATTTAGTACATATTATTGGCAGCTTATACAATTGGTGAAAAAAAAACAGTACATAAATAATCATTCTCAAATCAAAGATATTATACAAGCAATACAGAGTATACACATGAGAACATTCCAGATGAGTAGTTTTCAGCTAGCAAAATTTATATAGGACACTTCATGCAGTGGGTGCAAAGCAGACATAGGAATTAATTAGAGACTAGGTACTTAAACATTTTACACGTTTAGGAGGTGTAATAGCTGAGCGATAGGCTATATGAGTCCTGTTGCAGGAATCAGCAAAGTCGGTGGATATTGTTGCAGATATAAGTGGTGGTATGATATTAAGGTAGGCTGCGAGAGTACCTGAATGTCTCACCTGGTTCAATGGTCGGTCTATAAGGGTTAGAAAGAGAAGGAAATAAACAGGAGGGATCAATGGTAGGACAATGAGGGAAGTGGACAGAAAGAGTCATTCATACTCAAAAAGGTGCATGCTGATTGGACAAAGCATGCACACTAAGTCAAGCAGTTCCCACAAGAAGTTTGGTTGTTAAAAATCACTCTCTCCTTGATGATAAAGGGAAAAACTAAAGTCTTAAAACAACTCACCCACCCTCAAAAATCACCAAAAACTGCTCTGTGGATGCACAAAGCATCAGGGCCACAGATACAGGCATCTTACTCCCTTAAAACAAAATGGTAGAAACTGTAATGTTCCAACACTAGTATCTACATGCCAAATTCATGCGTACTACATAGCTTAGATGTACCCAGACTCGCACATGCCAAGAGATGAGCAGTAAAATCCATTTTTACAATGACTATTTGAAAAATGTAAAGTTTTTTTTTTCTTAAATAATGTCATTACATAATAGCAATAATCTGCTCCTGTGTGTTCATAATGCTGGATTTACTCACTGTTGAGCAAAGTGTCAAACATGGGTAAATCCAGTATAACTTATACTTGGTCATGGACTATTGATAAAATATCAGTCTGAGAAAATATAGAAACTTGCACACCTGTATTACTTAAGGAATGTGAAAATGAAATAATTAAGTTCCAAAATGCCACTTTTTTAGTTTAAAATGAATGGGATACTGATTATTCATTCAATGATTGTTGGGTCAACATGATATGAATATACAATTCTGTCAAGTGACCACATCTGCTGCACAAATGTCTTTTTTGTTTTCTGTAATTTACTGTTTCTTGTGTTTTGCCTTTCAAATCATTATAGCCATGCATTTCTATAACCATCACTACTATGTAGGTCTATGTAATAAAGTCTGTTATATACAAAATGCAAAGTAAAGAGAAATATAAATTTGTATTAACAAATTCATATGTTTTTTTCGTAAACCCACACTGTGTTTAAAAATGGACACATCATCAAATGCTGCCCCCTACAAACTTAATAAAAGTATGCATCATTTTTGTTTTCCCATACAGCTATATAAAATCTTGTGTTGAAATGAGCAATACTATACCAAATGTTTGTAGAAATGTAACTTGTAGGCATTAACTCAGATAGTTTTAGAGCTATTTGGCCTCAGTAAGGCACAATGTTTCTGACAGACTGTCAAGAAAACATATTCAGCTGAGCATAAAGAGTATGTCTGGGTACACCTTTGTACAGAACAGCATGGAATCCATATCCAATAAACGTACAGGTAATCTCCCACATGCACACACTGTTTCAATTTTTGTATTTTTTTTTTCTATGCTTGGACACAAGTAACAAAATCTATGGGTTATTAGAAGTTCTATTAACAAGGGTTCGCTGTGTCATACCATTTAACTTTTCATAGCTCGTGCTTCGCAATGAAGCTCCATGTATTTTAGTAACTGCAACACTCGTTCTTTATATTACATGTTCTTTATCTGACTGCATTACTCTTCTATTAATATGCTGTGCCAAAAAGAAATGGGATGCAAAGCTTGCATTTGGTCAAATGACATTTCCTTCAGGGTTTAGTAATGAGATTAAAATAAAAATGAAAATGACAGCTTAGTTAATCCACTCAGTGCATTCAATCCACAGCTTGCTACACAATGCTCCTTCTTCTTACAGGTTTCTTTTTACAATACTTAAGTCTGTATAAGCCAGGACTGTGCATCAAAAGCATGAAACCATGACTAATACCCAGAAGTATTGAGACTGACTAGTACCCTGGGAGCTGAAGAAGGTACCCAGGAGGGATGGGGATGAGAGCCTTGGGAGATGAAGGAGTTACCCAGGAGTGACAGGGGCGAGAAGCCTGGGAGCTGAAAGAGTTACCCTTGAGGGACAGGGGTGAAAGGCCTGGAAGCTGAAGGAGTTACCCAGGAGGGATGGGAGTCAGAGGTCTGGAAGCTGAAGGAGTTCCCCAGGATGGACAGCAGCGAGAGGCCTGGGAGCTGAAGGGGTTACCCAGGAGGAATGGCAACGAGAGGCCTGGGAGCCAAAGGAGTTACCCAGGAGGGATGGCAATGAGAGGCCTGGGAGCCAAAGGAGCTACCCAGGAGGGATGGCAATGAGAGGCCTGGGAGCCAAAGGAGTTACCCAGGAGGGATGGGAGTGAGAGACCTAGGAGCTAAAGGAGTTAACCAGGAGGGATGGCAGTGAGTTGCATGGGAGCTGAAGGAGTTACCTAGGAGGGATGGCATTGAGGGGCTTGGGAGCTGAAGGAGTTACCCAGGAGGGACGTAAGCAATGGGCCTGTGAGCTGAAGGAGTTACCAAGGAGGGATGGCAGCAAGAGGCCTGGGACCTGAAGGAGTTACCAGGAGGGATGGGAGCGAGAGGCCTGGGACCTGAAGGAGTTACCAGGAGGGATGGGAGCGAGAGGCTTGGGAGCTGAATGGGGTTAATCAGGAGGGATGTGAGTGAGAGGCCTGGAAGTTGAAGGTGGTTCATTAGGAGGAATGGGAGTGAGAGGCTTGAAAGCTGAAGAGGGTTCATCAGGAGGGATGGGAGTGAGAGGTGTGAAAGCTGAAGGGGGTTCATCAGGAGAGATGGGAGTGAGAGGTGTGAAAGCTGAAGGGGGTTCATCAGGAGGGATGGGAGTGAGAGGTGTGAAAGCTGAAGGGGGTTCAACAGGAGGGATGGGAGCGAGAGGTGTGAAAGCTGAAGGGGGTTCATCAGGAGGGATTGGAGTGAGTATGACAACTGAAGGGGGTTCATCAGGAGGGATGAGAGTGACAGCCTGGAAGCAGAAGGGGGTTCATTAGGAGGGATGGGAGTGAGAGGCTATCATCAGCTCACCCATCCTAGGGGAAGGAAGATGGCCAAGTTTACTGCATTACTGATACCTCATGCAGAACAGATACTAAAGGAAGACAACACATGTGAGCTCTGGCCTTCCAAGCAGTACAGAGCACCATAGCCATTGCATGTATGGAAGTGTGTGTGTGTGTGTGTGTGTGTGTGTGTGTGTGTGTGTGTGTGTGTGTGTGTGTGTGTGTGTGTGTGTGTGTGTGTCTGGTTCTGTAAGTCCTGCTTTAACAGCATGATTATCATGCCACCGACAGAAACACAGCAGATCAACTGTTTCCATTTCTTCCTGTCCTCTGTATCTTGCTCTGTCACACCAACCATCTGCATGTCCTCTCTCATCACATCCATAAACCTTATCTTAGGCCTCCCTCTTTTCCTGTTACCTGGCAGCTTCATCCTTAGCATCTTTTTCCCAATATACTCTGCATCCCTCCTCAGCACATGTCCAAACCAACGTAATCTTACTTCTCTGGCTTTGTCTCCAAACCTTCCAACCTGGGCTGACCCTCTAATATACTTATTTCTAATCCTGTCCATCCTCGTCACACCCCGGTGCAAATCTTAACATCTTCAGCTCTGCCACGTCAAGCTCTGACTCCTGCCTATCCCGGTCTCCTGATCCCTCCCCTCTCCCTAAGTCCACAGATGCCAGATTGAGGAGAGAACAAACAGACTAATGGAAGGATAACAGACTGATGGTCAAAGGAGGACAGATAAGAAAAAAAAGGATGGAAAGACCCTGAAAGAAATGTTTGGTGCATGTACCTATTTATAATTAACCATATGGGGAAGATCATCACATTACAGTTCTAATGTTACTTGCTCTGAATCTCAGTAACAGTCCATAGTCTGCCTGTGTACTCAAAGTAAAAGCATAAGATTTACCAGGAATAATATAAAAAGATGACTCTGACTACCTTGTGACAAAACATTTAAAAACAATTATAAAGAGCCTTCCTACTCTGTTAAGGAATTTAGTATACAAACAATGCAATCAGATACCACTTTTAAACCTAACTAGCTTAAGGCAGCAAGGGTAAGGATGTAGTACTGTAAACTCAATATGTAAAGAAATATCTGCAAACAGACCTCACAGAATTATGCAATCAACATGTACCTTGCTGCCAGATTAAACAGGACTCTGCCCACTTACCATGACGCAATATCAGAGATAAAACCGCACTGGCAATTTTATGAGGCATAGGGAGTGTTTTGTACAGTAATTAACACTACTGACTAGAAAATGTAAAGCTTTTTAAATTAAATGATACTCAGCATTTAAAGAAGAGAAAAATCACTTCACCATTAAAAGAATCGTCTCTAAACTGTCTACACAAGCATTAAAGAGAATATGAACTGTCTGAAGTATCTAAACTGAAATGTTAGTAGACAAATAGTAAAACTGGAGTGACCACCAATTTACTCACTAGGATTCTGGGATTGTTAAAAAGAAACTGGGACATGGCAAGAAAGCAGCTTCTAGCAAAAAAAAAAAAAAAAATCCAGTTGGTTGGAAACTAGAAAAACATCTTACAAAAAGTAATAGAAGTAGAGCCTACAGGTACCAACATTCCAGAACAACCTTCTTTTAATTTACTCTTTTTAACTGAAAGAAAATACATCATACATCAATACTGCCTGTGCATTTACATCATGCTATACACACACTCTAGTGGAGCATATGCTGTCGTCCTAAATGAATTTTTTTGATGTCTTCATTTACTTTTTGCATTACATTTCCACCCCTAACGTACTTAAAATTCATTACAGAGGTTACATATCATACGTTTCATAACGGTGCAACATGACCTCCCCTACAAATAAAATGCCTGCTGATAATTCTTTCCAAACTTCCATAAGTGAAATACTAGAGCAGCCTGCTGAAAAACAAGAGCACCTATTTACATCATGAAATCTGTAAGCAAACAAAAAATTTGATTTCAATGCTATTTTCTTTCTATTGACTAATTGTAACTATAGCTTTAGTTTCCTTGTACCTGGTAAGGAAACTAAAGTCAAATATTTCTCTCTCTCTCTACATATATATATATATATATATATATATATATACACACATCATATATATGTGTGTGTGTGTGTGTGTGTGTGGGTCTACTTTTTCTTACTGAAAGCGCATGCTTTCAAAAAGAAAAAGTACAACACCATTTATGTGAAAGTGCACTTTCTCGACTACCAGTTCACCGAACTGGTAATATTAAAAAAAAAAAAAAAAAAAAAACACTGTAGTACTGAAGCACACCACAGTGGGGATAAGGGAATATACTCGTTTCCCCACTGTAGTGTGATCTCGGAGTTAGTAGTTGCCCCCCTGCAAAAAACCCTTTGTAGTGTTTTTTTTTTTTTTTTTTAATATTACCAGTTTGGTGAAACGGTACTCACAAAAGTGCACTTTTGTTTAAGTGCACTTTTGCGTAAACAGGGTTGTACTTTTTCTTTTCGAAAGCATGAGCTTTCAATAAGAAAAAGTAGACCCATATCTATATATACACATATATAAATAAAATGTAGATATAGATATATACAAACATATGCATACTCTACATAAAATAATTTTTTGCATTATCCAAGCTGCACTCTCCCTCACGTGAGCAGGGCTTGACTGACAACTAATACATATCCAAGTATGTTTTTACAGCATAATTAAAGTAAGTGAAGTATCTGTATTCTGCCCCTCACTCTATTAAAATGACGCTTCAAATAGTGCAACAAGCTTCCATAAAGGAAACGGTGTGTTGCATATACTTTTGCACAAATATTGTATTTTTTTCTCCTTTGATACAAGTTCAAATAATGCACCTAGATGGGAAAATTCTGTTGACAACATACATTGTTCAAACAAGCATAACCTACAAATTTATTTTACATTTTAAAATCTAAGTAGCTTCGTCCACTTAAAGATTATGTTACAATTGTGCCAATATATTTTGTTGGGAATAACTTAATAAAAAATAAATGTGCAAAGGCTTGATACATTCTGACTGTAGTTTCTCTGATAACGAACAAAGATCTCACACTTGCCAAAGGAGGATAAAACTTATTACTAAGCACAGATACATTGTTATTTAAAATGTAGACAGCTCCAGACAATTTCATGTCGATATCAACAAAAAAACAATGAAAGTAAAATGTAATAGTCAGGTCTCAATGTTTAATTCCTTTGTGCTATTCAATGCACTGGATATTATGAAAGGTTATGATGCCTAAGCCTAGTATATGCTGCTTTGCATCCATAGTTAGTGTGCAATATGTCTTACTGACATCCCCAGCCAGGTACACAACACACCAATCCAGCAAAGTAAATAATGCACACTTAAAAAGAAATACATACAAAACAAATACCACTCACTAGCAAAGAAAACAAAGTATAAAAAGTAAACCCAATACATATCAATGAAAATGAATGAAAGGACATTTTTCAATGTCATCAAAAACACACACACAAAATAAACAAACAACAACATAATGAAAAAGAATCATTAACAAGAAAAAACATCCCAAATGCAGTAATGCCCACCAATGTTGATGTAACAGGGAAATAAAAGTAATTTCAGGAATAGGCAGCCCACCACGTGGACTAGGGCCTCACAATGCTGCTGTGTAGTTTGTTATTCCCCTATAATTCCAATCCTGTTAGGCATCATTACTTGACTCAACAGATAGTGAGACACCACCAGTATAAGCCAGTTGTTTACGAGATTCCAAACACAATTGTCTCCCATTCTAACACCCTAAACTAATCTGTTTGTTTACTCACTAACCAGGAAGGTAGGATGGTCAGATTTTCTCTCATGACCCAAGTAAAGACATTTACAGAATACACATCTCACAAATGAGTTTTAAATATAGCATAGCAAATATGGTAATAACACTACCAACATCACATAAATATGCTGATAATACTGGCAAAATCAAAAAAGCAGGCTTAATGTTATGATTATGTTGTTGTTGTCATGTCTTTCGGCTTTTCCCGGTTAGGGGTCACCACAGCGGAACTCCGGTCCGCTAATGATTGGCAGTAGATTTTTACATGCCGAGTTGCCGGCCCTGACGCACAACCTTCAACGAAGGTACGCCCATTCATGCATGTCTCCACGCAGAAGACGCTCTAGCTGAGAATCGAACAGGACGCCTTACTGTGAGGCGACAACGCTACCGCAGCACCACCACCGTAGTCTACTGATTATAAAGTATAAAATAGGACCCATCTACTTTGCTCATGTGTAATGAAAGCAAACTCACAACAGCGAACAATACATTGACTGTATTAGTTACTTTTATTGTGCTCTATTGTAATTTCCTAATGTATATCCTGTATTTTATAATGAAAATTTACCTAACACGATGTCTGTGATGAACTGACTCCAACAGCCAGCTGCACAGTCGAGTACCCAAAACGGCAATGCCCATTATCAGTAAGTTCCAGGAAGAAAACTCCACAAATGACAGCCAAACAGACTTAAATATAACATTTAAATACAGTTATTAATTAATAAACATACATGATTCAATCAATAAATTAATAATAATTAAAACAAATCAGAAGCACACTACTTATATTACACAGAGAGTCAAGTTAATTTATCACATATGGTGCAATTAAAGATCCATAAAGAAACATAAATAGCAAGTTATGTGCACACACTGAATATCAGAAGATAGGAGAACAAATGTATCACCTAATTAATGTTAATGTAAATCACTGGTTTCTGAATTAACATCATATAACAGGTATAAGCTTCATGACTGGAGTATATTAAAAATTCTAAACAGAATGTGCACCTGAAGGCAGAGAATTTTTATGCAGCTCCATGACAACATACCCAATTAGTGTAGAGAAAGTATGTCAGAGTTTTTAAATGCCTACATGGAAGGAATTTGCCACCGTGTAACTGGAAGCCTGTTACAGACCTTGTCGACAATGACAAAGAAACACAAATCATCTATTCTTGGATTCTGCTATGGATATGAGAAGTCTGTGGGCTGACCTAAGGAAATTACATGTTTTGTACATTTCCAAGAAATCAGCAAGTGAGGGATAGTTGGTATAATTCAGTAGTTTATAAGCAAATTTTATTTGACTCGGGGACAGATACTGGCTGAATTCAAGCAACTACAAACTGCAAAGTAAAGAACAGTGGTGGGTGTTCCAACATGCTGACCAGCTGTAGGCCTCCCAGTCTTACTACAGCCTTGCTCTGGCCTGTGAAGAAGGGAGGGATGAAGGTCAGTGAATATCCACAAAGAGGAGAAAAGGGAAAAGAAGGAAGGAAGGAGATAATATCCTCAGTTTTCGACTCCCTACTACATAAATGTAAGAAAGTTTCTAGTCCTACAAAGGTATCCAAGTTTCTGATTTGTCTGGGTTTGGGCATAGTATTTACATACTTAAACATTAGCAGATTATTAGCTGTCAATACAAGCAGTCTGGTGTAGCTATTTCACTCGTGGAAAGGTCAAAAAGAATGCAGGGATAGGCTTAGGGCTTTCAAACAAGCACTGCTTTTATTCTTAAGATTTCTGCAAGTAAAACGCATGTTTTTGTTTTTCTTAGTGCTGAAATACAGTTCAGAAGAGCTTAGCCAGTATTGTACAGAGCTGAATGTATTCTATAGTTTAGACTTCACAAGGACAGTATCACCCGTGAGGAGGGTAAGTATCGACTACAAAAGGTCATCACCATAATAAACCAGTCTGGCATAATCTCAGCACACTATCATTTCAGTAATGAATACAGTGTTGAGTAATGGGCCAGGGACTTAGCCCTACAGAGTGCACAGGGCCATCAGCTGGGGGGAGGGTGTTGCACCACATCATATAAAAAAATGCACACCAACTTCAAAGCAGTCATTCAGCCATCTACAAACACTGAGAGCCCATACATGGCAGGGAATTAGATACAACAATGAAGACTGACCATTTCAAATGCCTTAAAGAGGTCTAAAACAGTCATCTAAGCTAAAAAAGTCACTAGGAGACAACACACACAGCTGGATGACTCCAAAATATCCAAATAAAAAAGAGAATTTATTGTGCAGCAAACAAAATGTATGTGAGCGCTGTCGCGTTGTCATCAACGCTTCTTCGACATTAAGTATAGTTAAACTAAACTATTCATTGTGGGAAACAAGAGGTTTAACATAATGTTCCTACAGGAGAGCTTTATATCCATAATAGTATCACAAAAACTACTTCATGTAGCTGGGATAAAAGAAAGACCCTTTTGTAAGACAGCTATCTGGTAATAAGTCAACTTGTGTGTGGATAAACTGAACACTAACTTGTTCGATTCTAAGTCCAATATTTTTTAAGTGAGGATATTTGTTTGCACTCCTTTACAGACAATCTCCTTTTCCTTCCCCTGCTCCTTGATCTGTCGTGTTTTGGATGATCTCTGATGGGTAAAGGGCAGGTGGGAAAAGCTATTTTGTCCATTAATAAATTTATGGTTCCTGTCTTCGGTCTCATATCTACATCTCTATGGACCATAGTTATAGCATCACTGTATTCTCAAGACATTCATTCCTATTAGTACAGGTGGTTGGATTATTAATAGTGAAAATGTTCTTAGACTGAACAGCAGATTGTGTATTAGTTTGTTTCCTGGATAGCGTAGGCTTGAACTGATTTGCAAATTCTATTGATTTCATTTTATTCTGCTCTCTCATATTCTTACGAGGCCATAAGAAAACATTCCCTGTTTTAAAATCATGCATATCTCTCTCCAATTTACGTTGTTTCTGCAACTGTAGTTTCCTCTCAAATAACCACACATTGTTCAATATATTATCAATGGCATCTACAACCAAAGATGATGGAAATGTGTTTAAAAATTCTTGTCTCTTATTATTCAAATCTGTGGCTCAAGTGTCTTCCATCAGTTTAAAGAAGTCTAGTAAGAGCCTAATATAACTGAAGTATGTCTCTAAATTGATCTTTTACCAGCTAGCTAACAGTTCCTGATAAGCCATGCCATAGGTCGGCATTTTAGAAATGCGCAAACCCCTCAGAATGACCTTAAAATGACTACAAGCTTCAAAATATTTCCGTTGCCATTGATTCTTTAATTTAACCAGGTTATCCTCAAATTCTCTCTGCAGTGTAAGATACCTGTGCATGTCATAGTCAATACGTTCAATGGTATTATTATCCTTGGAAACATCTAAGGCCAACAACAGACTAGCTTCCACTTTAATGAAGTCCAAAAACTTCTTATCTGTGAGTCGATGTTTGCTGTCATTCACAGGATTGTAATCAAGTTCTAATTCCAGTTCTTGTCTCTCAGCCATGCTCTGTGTAGTGCAGGTACACTGAAAAACAGTCTACAGAACCCTACACACTCTCAGGTGTAATAGACAAGTCCATCAATACGTCATACAAAAAACAAATTTTAATCCCATGAATAATAATGTTAACATCATTTTTATTAATTTTTCTGAGAGAGACCCATTGTTTCTGGTAACCAGTGGGCTACCACAGCCATATCGAAGTAAATCAGCTATGTGGTTTGCTTATTTACAGTAAAAGTTATACTGGAGAGACAAATGACTTTCTTGGTGCATTACATAATTTTTCACAAGGAGGTAGACGGGGTGACATAGGAGTTCAGTTTATTAGAGCATTTCTTTGTGCACATAGTACTTATTCTGCGTCTAAGATCAAAACGATATGTTCTATGTTAGAAATCATATTAACTAATAATACATTTCTATTTAATAAGGACTTTTTTCATCACCTGCAAGACGTAGCAATAGGCACCCCGGTAGCAAAGAGTAATACAAATTTAGTACTTGGAAAATTTGATGTAGATGATATTTTTCTATTGTGGACCTGAATTACTGAAAATTTGAAGTTGTTTGTTAGTGAACTGAATTTGACTACTAATTTTCTTACCTTTGAATGAAATTTCTTGTCAGAAAAAATAACTTTTCTGGATATTACTGTTATGTACATGAATAATTCCTTCCATACAACTATACATAGAAAGAATGTACAAACAGCTCGGTATGTTCACACTAATAGCATGCATCAGAGACATATTTATAAGGGTGTTTTTAAAAGTCATTTTCTTTGTGCAAGTAGACTAGATACTTCGGATGATGCATTCCTTACTGAAATAAGTAATATGGCAGATGATGTTCATTTTAGAAGATATACTCAGTGACTGACAAATGGATACGCAGAGTAGTAGAATGTAAGATGAGCAGTTTGGGTTCCGATCAGGATGCACCACAGATACTTGAGAAGAAGCTAGAAATGAGGAGAGAGTCAAACTGGGCATTCCTAGACTTGGAGAAAGCATATGACAAGGTCTCAAGAAAGCTGATCTGGGCAGTACTGCGGTGGTTTGAAGTCCCAGAAACATTGGTAGAATTAGTGCAGGCTATGTACAAGGACCCAATGACTCAAGTACGAACAGTGTTCGGCCTCACAGAGGGGTTCTCAGTGGGAGTGGGTGTACATCAGGGTTCAGCTCTGAGCCCACTGCTGTTCATACTGGTGATGGACTACATTAGCAAACAGGTTGCATCGGACGGATCATCAAAGCTGCTGTATGCAGATGATGTGGCAGTACAGGCAGGCTCTGAGCTAGAACTTCAGCAAAGGATAGGAGAATGGAATGCAAATCTGAAGGCACATGGGATGAAACTAAGTACAGATAAGATGGTGGTAATGACAGCAAATTGGAGAAATTAGAAAAAGCTGAGACTAGAGATAGAAGGGAAGACAGTGGAACAGGTAAACAGCTTCAGGAATCTGGGAGGGGTAGTTGAGGAGAAGGGTAGTATGAATAAAGAGGTGAAAGCTAGAATCAGAGGGGCTGCAGCCAACTGGCATAAAGTATCAGGTGTAGTCTATGACAGAAGAATGCCAAAGAAGCTGCAAAGTAAGGTGTACAAGACAGTGGTGCGACCAGTACTACTGTATGGTACAGAAACCTGGGAAGTAAAGGAAGAGCAGTTCAAGAAGCTAGAGATGATAGAAATGAAGGGCCTGAAAAAGGTGGTAGGATGCACACTGTGGGACAGACGAATAAATGAGGACATACGAGCAGAAGCCAAAGTAGCTCTAATTGCAGAAAAGATCAAAGGGAACAGATTACAGTGGTTTGGGCACATGTGTAGAAAAGCAGAAGACAATCCGGTGAGGAAGATTTGGGACAGACAGGAAGAAGGTAAGCAGAAGCAAGGACATCCAGCAAAGAGGTGGATGGATTGTGTGAAAGAAGATCTGCGACCGTCAGACAATGAGTGTTGAAGAAGGCAAGAGTGCAGCACCGAATCAAGAGAATTGGCGATTGTCAACACGATAGCCCGACCCCATGTAGAAAAAAAATGGGAAAAAGGGGGCTGATTATTATGATGATGATGATGATGATGATGATGATGATGATGATGAATCAGAGAATTACAGACAATAACATGCACTTACTGCATGCAGAGCGTGAAGGCAAGAGTAGGCCATATTTACATAGTGGTAATAGTGCATACATGATACTGGTGATAAAAACTGTGATAAATGGCCTATAGGATATCTAATGAAATTTAACAGGTGCACTTGTCCGGTTAAAACAATAATCCAAAGGAATTGGACTATTTTATGATCTGACAGTGAACTTATGAAAATAGTAGGAAAAAAAGCCTCATTTTATTTACAAGCAAAAAATCTAAAGCAATTTTTATGCTATAAGGACTTGGTATTTAATCAGAATGTAAGTAGACCTACTTCTAGGAATTGAGCTACAGTACCATGCTACAACTGTATTTTTTGTAAGTACATTAATACTGGAAAGGAATTTATACATCCCATTACTAATCAAACTTTTGTTTTAAATACCTTTACCACTTGTAACAGTGAAAATGTAGTTTATTTTGCTAACTATGCAGCAAGTAATTCCTTCTATGTAGGAAAGACAAACCAAAATTTAAAGGATCAAACTTTTTCACATTTCTCACAGATTAGGTTCCTATCACATGATCAAAAATTGTAAACAGCGAACGCATATTGAGTGAACCCGATTGGTCGAAACGTCGCTCGCATAACATGGAAATCGCCGTAGGGAATATTTTCAATTTACTTCAATGCAGTGCGATTTCGGAGTAGGAATATTTAAGTAGCGGAGGTCTCACATCGGGGGTGCAGGGTGGCTTGCCCCCCTGCCTACAGCGTTTAGGTAAGTATAGTTTTTTTTTTTTTTTTTTTTATATTTTCTAAATTTCAAACATCGCTCATATGGTGTCGACCATATGGTGTTCAATGTTTGAAACTTTCGAATATATAATATAGACCTGATACCAATGCCTTATTTAAGCATATTGCAGAGAGTGTTGACAGACGTATTTAAATTTACAACGCTTCAACAAGTATTTATAAATAGTAGAGAAGGTGATATTATAAATAAAATGGAATGTGTAGAATATAAATGGATAAATTATTTTAGAGCAGACACAACACCAGGTATTAATATAACTAATAGTATTAAACCGATTTTGAAGCTGAAACAGAATTTTATTTGACTATATATAACTGGGCTATGTCATCAAATATATTTTATAGGTATTTTACATATCGTATAGTTTAATATGGTCACTGTGTTCATTTATACTATTTATATTGTTCTTTACACAGGTTTTAAAGTTGAATATTGCTGCTATTTATCTGATAATTAGATGACCTTGTTTTAAACTGATTTATTTAAATTAACTAATTGATCTTGTAATTGAGGGGCTGGCTTATAGTATAAAAGAAGCTATGAATTTTACTTTTTAACTTGCATTGGTAAAGAGTCTGTTGGGCTCGAAAGCTTTGCATGTGTTATAATAAACTGCTTTAATATTTGGACCTTTGGTTCTTTTTCACTAGATTTAGCCATTTTACCAGCCTGGTCCATTCAAGTTGCCTCATACTGGTGTTTTTCTCTTTGGTTCATTAACACTGCCACATGACAAACAATGAACATAGCTGCAGCTGTCAAAAATCCTGTGGGTAAAAAGCCAATGGAGGCTGTTCCAGGTATTAATTTACAAAAGAGTTTATAGAAAATGAGGTGGGCAGCAGTTTAAAATGTAAAAAAAAAAAGGGCAATGAAACTGAAACCATGAAATACTGCTATGTAGACAACAATTAGAAGCCATTTATTAAAATAAATTTTTAAAGTAAAGTCCAACATATGTGGCAATACCAGCATGTTTAAGCTGGGGAATCGGGGAAAGGATGACCATACAAACAGTATTTAGGAGATAGTCAATGATATTACAAAATGTTAGTGTTTTTCTTTTTCTTTAGGAACTGTTTATGTTGCTCCAGTAGAGAGTTTATTTTCTGAACAGCAAAGAGGACTTAGCCTTACAAAATCATCAGATGACAGCAGGCAATTCTGTTGGTGTTCGATGGACCATAGGTGGTCTCTATATGACATTTTACGCTTTAATTTTTGGAGACTCCAAAGGAGACCAAAAGACAATGGAATTTTACTTTTGTGTGTGTGAAGTGGAACTATACTGTGAATGATCTTCAGAAAGACATCAATGAACCATAAACTGGTTCAGAAGCTACTCACGCAAAGATCACAATCCATCTAATTACAATACTCCAATAACCAATCAAGCAATCACAATAGGAATGCCCCGATGATCTATCCTTGGGCCATTACTATTTCATATACTCATCAATGATATGCAGATAACAATAGACAGAGGAGCCACTATTTTACAATATGCTGATGATTCCACCTTAATATGCGCAACAGATAACTTAGCTTAACTACAACTAGTAAACTAAGACTCCTTCATCAAAGCAGTGACATGGTCATCTGATTCTCAACTGCTGCTAAATGCAAAACATAAAGTAAAATAAATTACCAGTCTTCCAGGAAGAGTCTTCAAACAAGCAATTCGCACAACTTTATATCACCACTTCTAAAAACACACCAACTGTGCAAGCTACTCATAGTAATTCTCTGGGAGTCATAGCTACCCAGAATCTCAGGTTTAACAAACATATAAACTATGTAACAGCTGAAACTGAGTAGAAACTAAGCAGGCTCTAGAAATCAATCCCCACATCTTAAAATGCAGCCAGACCCAATTAGATACAGTATGCACTTTATTATTCCCAAGACTATTATATACATATCCATCTTTAACAAACATCCAGAGAAGCAGACAACACATACAATAAAATTGCTAAATCTGCAGCAAATATAATAAACCAACCGCTGCAAACATATAAAACAAATATTAGAATTATATTACACATCAACTCTTACTCAGTTAAAAACACACACACACACACACACACACACACACACACACACACACACACACACACACACACACACACACACACACACACACCATACTTTTCAAAACAACCAAATGTCCGTCTACAGCTCATTTACTCCAAAGGTACAACTCCAGGACATATATGATCCCAATATCCAAAGCAGGTGATTACCAATAAATCAAACAAGCTTCATAGTGACTCACTCTATCCAGTTTGGGCTGCCAGTCTATAGAATTTGACCCCCCCCCAGAACCAAAAGTTGACTCTAGTCTCAACACAGACACCAAATACCTAAAATTGCAAATAGCATTAACCTGGATGTGCAACTGTAACCAGACTAAACTGTACTACACAGTTCTAACAGATCCTTGCCTTCCTAATATCACATTTCCTTGACGTCCTTATTAGCTAATACTACTTCTTAAATATAATGCTCCCACCTATGTCTATCATTAATACTTTGCTGTTCTATTGTCTACTTATATTTAACCACTTCAGAACATTCCAGTTTCCTTACACTGCACTGTTTCATCTTCCTCTACTACCAGCTCTTTATTCCTACCTCATGGTAAAATCTTTATGAATTTTTTGCACAACCAGTAACTACTGCCTTCTTGCCATAAATTATGTGTTTCTTCCGTAAATCATTACCAATACCTTATGTAATTTTCATGTTTCATGCTAAAGTATGAGCAACGGAATATGTCATATTGAAATTGTTATGAAATTTATTGCCACTTTTTATCTATTGTGAACCATTATCAATGCATAAAATGTGTTTATTTTTGGAGATTTTTCTCCCCAGGTATCTGCTGATACCCTGGTTAACATATGAAAATACTGCTCAATAAAATTACAATCACTTCCATGCAGCCTAGTGTACACAGTGAGCACTCTGTTTATCTGTTCATACGCCATGAATAGTATAACCATGCACCTGTAACCATATCCTTAAATCAGGTACCTAGCAGCCATACTCAGCTCTATCCCATAGGGATCTAGTCCTCTTTTCTTTGCTCCTCCTTTTCTACCTTTCTTCACAAGCTTTACTGGATCTTACCTTTTGTATACTTGGTGACATACTATACCAGGCTTGTGTTGTATCTTATATCATTTCACTCTTGGGTTATATTATAGTCTACAATCTAGTTTCTTAGCTCTAACTGACTGTTTTTATTATTTCTCCTACTACTTAGCTAAAGTACATTTTATTCCACTTTATCCACTGCATCTCTATTAGTTGTACTAGGACTCCCCACTCCTAGAGTTACCTCAGGTATCAGCTGCTCACCGATAGTCTCTGTTAGCTCTTCCTTTACTTGCTCCGGCTCACTCTGCTCCCCTACCCTACCCCCAAATCTCACCCACCCCCAGTCCAGCTTACCTTATACGTCTGCAACCACACTCCTTCCCCTCAACACCCTATCAGTGACTTCTTATAATGAAGTGCCCCACCTCCACTTCCTACTACTCCTTAAAGCTACTTTACATCTTATATGTCCCATCCCTACCCTCTCCACTCTAATCATCCTTTTGGATAACTATAATTAGCTTTCTCTGCTACTGCCATCTTATATTAGCCTAACAGTATACTCTTTCCCTCAACTTAATCTACCTACTTTCCTACTCATCCTAATGGCCTCAATGCATACAACTAAACACACAAACACTACTCTTAACTATTATTCTAGCTTCTCTAACTATACCCTATGCTCTAACCAGCTATGAATGTTACTCACTGACTGAACATCACCACCCCACCAGCAAACTCAAGAAGTTTCTCATGTAAACTCCCTCAACCACATAAACATAACCTCCAGTTCTATCTATTCACTTACAAAGTATGCTGGCTATGCCCTTGCAACTCCCACTCTAATATCATCCACCCCATCCAACTACTACCTTTCTTTCACCTCCACTAACTATCTTGATGATAGCAAGCTCAGATGCTCATAAGCCTAGTACTTATTATACAGCAGGAACTTCTCATTGTTACATTTGTTAATGCCTGTTATGTACTTCACAGATAAAGATTCTAGTTGTCTACTGATGTACTATGTTCTTCATCTGTAAATATGTTGTAAGTAATTTCTGTGTTAAATTGTTAATCACTATGTAATCCAATGTAACTACTGTCTGTTTAATTTACTGTGGAGCTTTTCTCCCCGGGCCTCCGCTGAAAATGGACCCACGTCCAGTCGGACACTCCCGGTCAACAAATTTAAATAAATAAATAAATAAAAATAAATAAATAAATCATAGAGTGACCCATGTTACTTACTTCCAAGACAAGAAATTCTAAAGATTATACAAAGACCTCAACAACACCCTCTATTAGATGGTGATATTCATCCAAACCCTGGCCCCAATAATAAAACTACCAGTGGCCCACACAACCAATCTTCTCAGACTACCTTTACCCCAATAAGACCCTCTAACTCTCTCCTGATAGCCCACCTCGATATCCCTAGCATTAACAATAAAATCACCCATCTTCATGCACTCTTAGAAGTGCACTCATTTGATATCCTTTGTATTACAGAAACATGGCTAAAGCCTTCAACTCAAGACCAGGAAATTACCCCTCCTGGATATAATATCCTGAGATGTGACCACAAATCCAAAAAGGGTGGGGGGTGTAGCCATTCTCTATAAATCAGAACTTCAAGTTACATCCTTCAAAGTGCACCTACCCTCAGACACTAATGCCGAAACCCTTACTGCTAAACTTCAAATCAACAACTTCAAATATATTTACATTGTATGCTCCTATCCCCCCCCAGAAATAACATCAATACTCTTGAAAACATCCTCAGTTGCCTCTCTACTCACCTACCTCAAGAAACCATAGTGCTAGGTGACTTTAATATAGACTGGGCTACCTGTAGCTCCCCTAACCCTATCTCCCACATAAATCTATATGTTTTTTCCCAAATCTTAACCACCCCCACTAGAATTCATAAACCAAGTGGTAAGGAAACCACCCGAGACTGGATCCTTATAAACAGCCACCCTGACACATATAAACCAGGTACCCTTCCAGATGACATCAGTGACCACACTCTAACCTACACAATTAAACAAAAAACCCATAGCTCCAACTCAAATAATTTTAAAACCTTAAACTCTAAAAAAACTCCTTTATTCTGAGAGCTTCTATAATGAACTTAAGGCGTGTGACTGGTCACCACTACTTCATCTTCAACTTGATGATGCAGTGGCCTACTTTAATACAAAATTCCTACAAATTCTAGAATACCATGCCCCAGCTCGCTCTACCCGAATTAAGACCAAAATTGCCCCATGGCTCACAAAAGAAACTAAACAAAAGATCCTCCTACGTAATAAAATTTGGGCCAAATGGAGAGCCTTTAAAAACCCATCAGACCACCTTTACTTAAAACAGTTAAGAAATACCACCAAAAGAGCAATTCTGATCGATAAAAAAAAAACGTTTACTTTCACCTCCAACAAACCCACCATCAAAAACCTCAAAAGTTCTGGTCAGGCATTAACAAACTACTTCAGCCAGGTCACGCAAAAACTCCAGCTCCATCAGGTATCAGCCATAATAACTCTAAGCAAATTGCTGATGCCTTCAACTACTACTTTACTGAAGCCATTCAAACTCTAGCTAATACACTACCCCCTGTCAGCACTAGCCCTTTAATAATCACAAATAGCCCAGTTCCTTCTTTTCATATACAACCAGTACCTACATCCCTCATACGCACCCTCCTTCAAAAACTCAAACCATGCACCCCTTCAGCTGACTGTCTACCAGCCAAATACCTACAAATAGCAGCTAAAGCCATTGCCTATCCCATTTCCATCCTTATATTTAGAATGATTACAGAAAGCACAATTCCTTCCATCTGGAAATTCTCCCATATCATCCCTTTACATAAGGGTGGTACCTCTACTGAGATTTCTAACTTTCAACCAATTGCCTTATTCTCTCCAATAGCTAAAATATTGAAAAAATGCATCCACCACCAACTACTTGACCACCTCCTCCACAATAATTTACTTGCTGTCAGCATGGATTTAGGCCATTCCATAGTACCACCACTGCCTTGCTATCTTATTCTGGCTGTATAAACAAAAATTGTAACAATAACTCTCTTTCCTCTGCACTATTTATTGACCTTTCAAAAGCCTTCGACATGGTTAACCATTACCTGCTAATTGATATACTAAAAGCCCCACAAGCATTACTTTGGTTTAAATCCTATTTGGAAAGAGACAGCAATCAGTGCTGTGGGAGAACAATCTATCCACACCCCTCCCTGTTAACAATGGAGTACCTCAAGGCTCTGTTTTAGGCCCTCTTCTCTTTTCAATTTTTATTAATGATCTAAATGCCAAAATTCCACAAGCGACCTGCATACAATATGCAGATGATTCTACTTTAATATGTTCTGCTAAGTCCATAACGTCACTCCAAACCCTCAAACAAACAGTATTTAATATTGTTGAAAACTGGTTCATGCAACATTTCGTCCTGAACCCCCCAAAAAAAATTATTGCTTTTTGCTCCTACCCAAAAGTCACCACCAATTCATTTCACAGTAACCTCTAACAATGGTACTAGCATATCTCCAGACACTACAACCAGACTCCTAGGAATTACAATAGACCACAACCTCAGCTATGATGATCATAATACTACTATAAAATCTGTCAACAGAAAACTAGGCTCCCTTTATAGAAACAAACCCTTCCTTACACCATTAGCTAGATCTAGTATTGCCCAGACCCACCTTATCTCTACCCTGTTCTATGCCTCTGCCATTTATACCAATTTATCTAAAATATCCTTAGCAAACTCGCAACTGGCTATAACAACATTGCCAGATTTGCCACTGGTGCCCCATTCGGAACCCACCACTGCCACAACCTCAAACAACTGGGATGGTTAGAACTGCAGAACCAACTATTTTGTCAACTTATCACCCAAAAGATCCTTTACCACCCTAAGAACACACCAGCTCCCACTAATCTGATTACTCCATACAAAAATCTTGCAACTCTACGCTCAGCTAATAAGCTCCTAGCTTCCACTATTAAATCAAACAACAAGGCTGGGGACTCACTATTCACTAACACAGTGGGAAAACCTGGAACCAGCTTCCAACTGAACTCTCAACTCTTTCTTCTAAACTGCTTTTCAAAAAACATCTTAAAGAATATCTTAAAACACTCTGGCTATGTCCCTGCTCTACCCTGATTAATAACTTCAATTCCCCATCCTGCTCTCCCTATACTTCTCTGCTCTGTCAGTCTGACACCTACCAGTGTTACCTAGTAAACTAACCTCTAAATAGCATTTAACAAGTTTTAGGTTCATAGGTTTATACTAGGCTATCTGCCCTAAGGCATTTATAAGCCTAGCCCAAATTTTTGTGGCTTACGCCACCCCTTATATGAAAAAATACTGTGCCCATTAGTTTGTTGTGCCTCTGTCCAGCAGTGACACAGAGATGATTCCCGGGGTAAACCTACGATCTCCCATCCACAGGTCTAGATTTCTCTTGAACAGAGTCAGCGAGGTGCTCTGCCTCACATGGACCGGGATTTTATTCCACAGCACAGGGAGTCTCTGAGTGATAAATCTATCCCTCCAGCACGTCCTATTTATATCCGTGCTAAGATTTAAGTCTCTTGCTCTAGTGGTTTTGGTGGATTTGGATTTTTTGAGGTGGAGCATGTCCATTAATTCCGGGTTGGACATGGCCTTGTATGTCAGGCACATGTCACCTCTGAGCAGACGGTATGCGACTGAATAGAGCTGGAGTTTCTTCAATCTGGCAGCATATGACAGATTTTGGAGTCCCTTTATCCTTTTGGTGAGGAACTTTTGGGGTCTCTCCAATTGCTGCAGATGTCGGGTGAGATACATCCCGAATGGGGCATTGTACTCGATCATTGGTCTGATAAGTGAAGAGTACAGGGGAACAATAACCTCACTAGATCTGGATGTGAATCCTTTCATGATCAGGTGGGCAATGTAGAAGGTCTTTTTAACCACTTTAGCAATGTGAGTGTCAAAAGAAAGGCCACTGTCAACCTGGGTCCCCAGGTCCCTGATAACCTCTTCTGTGCTTAGTGGATTGCCACCTATATGGTAGCTTGGGGTTACCTTGTTTTTCCCGAAGGGTATGACTATACATTTTTTGGCGTTTAACTTCAGGCCATGGCTCTGGCGCCAGCTATCTGTTTCCGTGAGTCCCTTCTGAAGGATATCCATGTCTGATGCACTTTCCACTATGGCGCCCAGTTTGCAGTCGTCTGAAAACTTTGTCAGCCAAAGTCCTCCTATGTTGGCCTGTACTTCTGAGAAGTAGATGCCAAACAATAGGGGGCCAAGGACCGAGCCCTGTGGGACACCACTTGTGACCGGCTTGGAGTCTGACACAGCGCCAGCAACTCTAACCCTGTGGGTTCTGTCCTTAAGCCAGTTTGCAACCCATCTTGTGACATATGGGTTTACATTTAAGCTGGTAAGTTTTTCTACAATACCCAAGTGGGGTATTGTGTCGAAAGCCTTTGCAAGGTCAAGGTAGGCTGTATGGACTGCCTTTCCCTCATCAATGGCCTTGGTGACTGTTTCAAGAAGTCGACCAAGTTCAAAGGCATGATCTTGCTTTGACAAAGCCAAACTGGGTCGGGTCCAATGTCTGCAAGTCCCGTATATCTTTGTTTATGAGCTCCATTATGATCCTCTCCATAGCTTTGCAGACTAGACTTGTTAAGCTTATGGGGCGGTAATTACCAGGGTCCGTTGAGGCGCCTTTGTGGAGTGGGACAACAGTTGCTGTCGCCACTCCTTGGGCACGTATCCTGTGGTAAGGCTGAGATTAAACAGCTGCCTTATGTGCGGGTTTAATTCCTCATTTAGCTCATGTAGCACACAGCCGGGGACACCATCCGGTCCCATTGATGCTGTGTTTTTAGCTTTAGAGAGCAGCTTTCACCTGCGCATTTGAGATGTCCGGGAGGCTACACTCGGCTGGGATAGTTATCTCTCCTTTGGGGAGAGGGGTGAAGTTTGCACTGAACCTGTCTGCCAGTATGTTGGCAATGTCTGTGGGTTCAGTGATTTTTGTATCATTTTGGACTAATTCTGAGCATATCTGGGAGTTTCCACCCAGGTTCCTAACATAGCTGAAAAAGGCCTTATGATTGTCCTTTGAATCCATGGCAATTTTTCTCTCAAAATTGGCCTTAGTTGATTTTATGAGTGCTCATATTTTTTTACTAATAATGATCAGGATGTGACTTCCCTTTTATGGATTTTGTTCTATCATGTAATAGCTTTCTCCTCTTATTGTAAAGTTTGTTAATGGCTGGGGTCCACCAGACTGGATGTTTGCCCTTTGTGGAAAGAGTCTTGGTTTTATTTGGGATTGCCTGATCCATGCAGTCCTGGAGGTGTTCATAGAAGGCAATTGTAAGGGCTTCCGCAGCTTGGGTTGTGGTTTCCACTGGCTCAGGGGCCTTGAAGGATACCACACCAGTCTTGAGTAGTGTGAAGTTTGCTTTAGAGAAGTTCTTCACTATGGTC
Source organism: Protopterus annectens (assembly GCF_019279795.1). Lineage (NCBI taxonomy): Eukaryota > Metazoa > Chordata > Ceratodontiformes > Protopteridae > Protopterus > Protopterus annectens. The sequence continues at coordinate 1,426,954,086 of NC_056735.1, read as the reverse complement.
TTTTTTTTTTGGGGGGGGGGCGGGATGTGGATTTCCAGTGAGATTAGTTTATGATCAGATCTCACCAATGAGGGATATACTTCCGGTGTGGAGCATTTTGTCCCCATGTTTGTGACAATGAGATCTAGTATATTTTCTCCTCTCGTGGGAACAGTGACTAGCTGTTCCATGGCATTTGAATTTATGAACTCCAGGAACCGTTGGGCTAGAAAGTTAGGGCTTGAGTAATGTTCCCAGTCTATATTCGGGTAGTTGAAGTCACCCAATATGATGGTGTTTGGAGATACATTTATACCCTCCAGTGTCTTCAGGAAGGCTGTGTGGGGTTCCTGAGTTTGAGAGGGTGGCCTGTAGCATGCTACAATTTGTAGAGCAGTTTTGCCTATGGTTAGTTGCACCTGGATGGTTTCCGAAGCTTGTGCGTTGCCACCAACCTGGAGGTGTGGGTATCCTTTATGAATATGGATACACCCCTCCTTTTGTGGTGTGGTCCGGGTTTTGGGGCGGAACGCATGATATGAGGTAAAACCTAATAGTGCCGGGGTGCTCTCAGGAGCCTTGAACCAGGTTTCAGTTACAGCACAGACATCGATGTTCTCCATACTGAGAAGGGCCTCGAGTGCGTGCATTTTGAGATTTAGACTTCTGGCATTGAGCAGCATTACCCTCAGTTTCTTCCCATTTTGTTTTCTAGGGTGGTAGGTTTAGAATTTGAGCCTTGCCTAAAAAGGCACTATGGGGTGGCAAGAGCCTTAGCCAATATCCGGAATCCCAGGGTGACAGGTGCAAGCCGTCCCTTGCGAAGCAGCGTGGCTTGTCAAGCATGTCATCCCAGGCAGACAGACACTGGATCCCCTTTGAATGACACCAGACATTAAGCCAATTGTTAAAGCTGATCATCTTGTCTCTATATTGTGGCATCATTCTTGGTGAAGGAAGGATACTGCTCAGGGTTAGGGTCATACCTGCCTGGGCTACATAATCAGAGAGCTCCTCTATGTCTCTTTTCATGTAGTCCAGGGAGGTCCGTCTCAGGTCTTTCACACCAGCATGGACAATGACTGTGTCATATTTGTACTTGCCGTGGAGTGACCCGAGTGCTTGTGTTATGTGGCGGATTCTAGCGCCCAATAGGCAGCTTACTGTGACCCTCTCCTTGTTCAGCCTGGTGAGTGGGACGTCAGTGTGTCTGACTATGGAGTCACCTATGACAAGTATGTTTGGTGTTGTATTTGGCCTTAAGGGCTGTGACTGCTTTGCACACTGCTTTTGTGGTTTATGTGTTGCTTGTGGGGTGTCTTGAGGAAGCAGTTGTTTGGGTGTCTGCTTTGGAGGCCTCTGCTGTTTAGGTAAATTTTTACTCAGAGCCTCCGAGTATGTCTTTGTGTGTTTATGTGTTTGATTCAGTGGAGTGGAAGCATTATGTGAGGCTGGTTTTGTGGTGTGTGTAGTTGCCTTCTCCTCCTGTCTGGTCTTGCCAGTCCTGAGTTGAGAGAGCTCAGCCTCCAGTTTGGCTAAATAGCTGCATCTCTCGCAAGTATTTGTGTTATGTGGGAGGAGGAGAGGGTTGTCTGTGTACATGAGGCAGTTATAACATTGCCTCAAGATTCCCAGATTCACCAGCTGGACCGGAGAGAAGATTGACAACTGACCTTTGGACATGCTAGAATAATATTGGGAATTCCTTAATTGAAAACAAGGGCCAGTGGGGAGTGAGGGTGTAGTGCTTTTAATTTTTAGTGCTGACTTATATAATTGCTTTAGTGAGCAAGTGCCAGGTAACTTGAGTGCAATGTGTTACAAGTAACTAAATGCAAAAACGACAAACAGTAACTTTCTTTCAAGTGAAACAAGGAAATAAGTACAGTAAGCAATGCAGATATCACTAGTGATCCACAGAAGCGCTGAGAAGTTGCATATTAGGTGGAATTAGCTTCCAGGGAAATAACAAGCAAACAAAAAACAAGCATATAAACAAAGCAAGATTCAGCAGTCCTGGATCTAGTCTATGCTAGAGCAAACAAGGTGAACCAATTTCAGTAAGATACAGTTCAAATATTCAGGCACTATAAACCTTTAACCAGAAATTCCCAGCTCAGAAGGGCAGAGTCCAGCCTCTTCTCCCACAAGAGTGCAGACCACGAACCTTCTTAATGTAAAATAACTGGCCTGAAGCCCAAGTGCCTAAACCAGAACTAATACACTTGGACACTGGGCTCTCAATCAGCAGTTCCCAACTTAGAAGGATGAAAGCTACCTGTCCTGCCACCACAGTGCTTGCCACAAACCTTCCTAATGTAAAACAACTGGTCTGAAGCCCAAGTGCTTAGTCCAAAAGACTTGAATGATAGCTACACTTTAATCAAGTTACAACCAAGCAGTAATAAATACCATTGAATACTTTAGAGAATGTCTGGATTAGTGCTCAAGTTACACAAACAAAGCTAGATCCAGCAGGTCCGAATCCAGTCTATGCCACAGCAAACAAGGCGCACTAACTTCAGTAAGAAACAGTTCAGATATGCATGCACTATAAGCCTTTAACCAGAAATTCCCAGCTCAGAAGGGCAGAGTCCAGCCTCTCCTCCCACAAGAGTGCAGACCACGAACCCTCTTAATGTAAAATAACTGGCTTGAAAGCCCAAGTGCTTAAACCAGAATTAATACACTTTTAGAATAACAGACACTGAGCCCTCAATCAGCAGTTCTCAACCTAGAAGGATGTAAGCTACCTGTTCTGCTACAACAGTGCAGACCACAAACCCTCTCAGTGCAAAACAACTAACTGGTCCGAAGCCCAAGTGTTTAAACCAAAAGGCTTAGAATGAGTTACACCAAGCAGTAATAAATACAATTGAGTATTTTAAGATGATGCAAAAGTAAAAAGAAGTAGGTAAAAACACAAGTACAGTAAAAGCAGATGAAAATTTTTTTTTTTTTTTTTCTGAACAAGTGCTGAGATCAAAGAAACAGATTTGAGTGCTGAAACTAGAAAACTGGCTAGTTATAAGAAAAAAAACAAGCTAAAAGGCTTCCCTCAAACACAGAAGGGCTTGGGGGCTCAGAAGCCTACAAATAGTCTGTACCACTTAACAAGAAAGGCAGGAAATAAGCTTAATTTTTTTTTTTCTATTTCCCAGATGCTCTCTTTGTACACAGTAGGAGTGCCTGAAATCAGAATATGATCTCACTGCACTCAGTTGAGTGAGCAAATGAGATGGGCCCAGAGGCAGGCTGAGGGGCGGGCAGTTTCAATGCTTAAAAATTCCTTCAACACTCAAATTAAATACTGTATTTTTTAAAAAAAAAAAGAGCAGATAAAGGTACTTAAATTCTCTTATACGTCCAGTTGAATATAACCAAGTTCTTAGCTGGCCAAGCTGAAGTTTTAAAGCAGGAATTATTTCACATGCACCAGTTTAAATATGCAAGGACAGGAAATCAAAGAATGTGGCTACCCCCACACCTGTAATTACTAGCAAATAACAAAATTCAGCCAACACTAGCTTCAGTTCAAGTTACTGAAGAGCAGAATAACTTCAGTTAAAAATTCCTTCAACACTCAAATTAAATACTGTATTTTAAAAAAAAAGAGCAGATAAAGGTACTTAAATTCTCTTATAGTCCAGTTGAATATAACCAAGTTCTTAGCTGGCCAAGCTGAAGTTTTAAAGCAGGAATTATTTCACATGCACCAGTTTAAATATGCAAGGACAGGAAATCAAAGAATGTGGCTACCCCCACACCTGTAATTACTAACAAATAACAAAATTCAGCCAACACTAGCTTCAGTTCAAGTTACTGAAGAGCAGAATAACTTCAGTTAAAAATTCCTTCAACACTCAAATTAAATACTGTATTTTAAAAAAAAAGAGCAGATAAAGGTACTTAAATTCTCTTATTCGTCCAGTTGAATATAACCAAGTTCTTAGCTGGCCAAGCTGAAGTTTTAAAGCAGGAATTATTTCACATGCACCAGTTTAAATATGCAAGGACAGGAAATCAAAGAATGTGGCTACCCACACCTGTAATTGCTAGCAAATAACAAAATTCAGCCAACACTAGCTTCAGTTCAAGTTACTGAAGAGCAGAATAACTTCAGTTAAAAATTCCTTCAACACTCAAATTAAATACTGTATTTTTAAAAAAAGAGCAGATAAAGGTACTTAAATTCTCTTATACGTCCAGTTGAATATAACCAAGTTCTTAGCTGGCCAAGCTGAAGTTTTAAAGCAGGAATTATTTCACATGCACCAGTTTAAATATGCAAGGACAGGAAATCAAAGAATGTGGCTACCCCCACACCTGTAATTACTAGCAAATAACAAAATTCAGCCAACACTAGCTTCAGTTCAAGTTACTGAAGAGCAGAATAACTTCAGTTAAAAATTCCTTCAACACTCAAATTAAATACTGTATTTTTTTTAAAAAAAAGAGCAGATAAAGGTACTTAAATTCTCTTATACGTCCAGTTGAATATAACCAAGTTCTTAGCTGGCCAAGCTGAAGTTTTAAAGCAGGAATTATTTCACATGCACCAGTTTTCTCAAAGTACTAGTCCTCCTCTACACTAGATAGAAACATAAGTTTGTACATCTGTAAACCAGGCACACACACACACACACACAAAAAAAAAAAATAAATAAATAATTTTTATATTATGTTTGTTTACTGTATTAGATCTTAGCCTAAACCTTACTAAAGGACTCTGTATAAATTTTCTTTTTATGTATAATCCTGTATAAGTTTTTTATTTTTTTATGTATAATCTAAACAATGTACAGCAAATTATGTTACGACTGCATATAATCTATGGTTTATCTCACTGGCTATGCTTGGAGCTTTTCTCCCCGGGCCTCTACTGAAAATGGACATATATCCAGTTAGACTAGCCCGGTCAACAAATGCAAAATAAATAAAAATAAATAAAAATGTCTTTTTTTTGGCTCTCAATATGGCACAATAATTAAAAAACAGGAAGATGGAAACTAAACATGTTAGCTAGCACACCGATGTTTAATATTCAGAATACTGCAAAAAGCAGCCATGTTAGTAAACTTACCACAACAGTAAATACTCAAATGATCAAAGACTTGAAAAGAAAAAGTAAAAAGTCATGGACATTCAGGGGCCATATAGCTGAAACACGATGTCTTTAAGAAGTCATTTGTATATATCTCACGGACCTCTACTACAGGAGGTTTAAGGTATCACACAGTAAAAACTCTAGCTTGTTAGGTTTGTCTTGCAGTTTTTACTAACTGGTTTGTTTGGGAGACCTTTTTATTTTCATTTTTATGTTCTGGAAAGAAAACAGGAAGATGGACAGTTTGTCTTGTAAACCTGAATACCACTTTAGACATAAAAGAAAAAAGAAAAGAAACCCTGTCTCTGGAAAATGAGATTGGGTTGACTCACCATAAGAGCTTGCAACTCAGAAACCCTTCATGGAGAAGTCAGATCAATCAGTAAAACTGTTTCCATGTTAAGAACCTCAAGTTAGCTAGGTTAGTGGATTCAAATGGAGCAAGTGTTAGCTTCTCTTACACAAAATTAAGATCCCAAGGAGGAGCCACCAGTTTTCTTGGAAGCCTCATATGCAAAACCCCTTTCAAAAATATTTTGAAATGGGAATGCATTGAAATAAGAGGATGCATGGGCAGATGTGCTAAAATGGCAGATAAATGAACCTTGGAGGATGAGTAAGAAAGATCATAGGACAGTAACTCATACATACATTGTAAAACTAGAGAACAACTAGCCCTGAATGAGTGCCGGTTATGGTAATGGCACCAAGTAGAATATCTTTTCCATTTACTAATATACGACTTTCAGCTTTCTTGTCTCCATTAATACCAAGTGCATGTCCTTAGTAAACAGGTGCCTAAAGGGAATTAAGACCCTTTCACCCAGGCGGTCAACTGAAGTGGACTGGAATCAGGGTGTAACAAACACCCCGGTTCTTGTGTGAGTAGATCCAGTCTGTGAGGAAGCTTGTGGTAATTGCTCCTGGCCATTTCCGAAAAAAGGGAGAAACACATTTGCCTAGGCCAGAAGGGAATCACCACAATGATCTTGGAGATTCCTTCTGAATCTTCAGAAGTACCCTGTATATCAATGGAAAGGGTGGAAAAGCATACAGGAACACTCCTGTCCAAGGAACAGAAAAAGCATCTGCCTTGGAGGCCTTCTTACATGGAGTCTTGGAGCAGAATCTTGCCAGCTGATTGTTCAAGAGGAGACAAATGGGTCTATTTGAGGAACTCCCTATAGATGAATCAAATCTTGGAAGACCCCTGATCTAGTTTCCATTCATAAGGGTCTGCCCTTGTCCTGTTCAGCTCGTCTGCCACTCGATTTTGCTGTGACAGAATGCAGAATGCCTGTAGAGTGAGATTGTGCTGTGAAGCTATATCTCAAGTTAACATGGTTAGTATGTAAAGGCAGTATGACCTAGTCCCCCCATGTTTGTTGATATACCAGATGACTGTAGTATTATCTGTAAGATGATGAAGAGGTCCCAGGCTCCAAAGACGATTCAGAAAGTTGAGTGCATTGATCAGGGCAAGAATGTTATTTATATTAATGTGCTTGCATCTGTCCTTGGTGTCACACAACCCCTGCACTTTTATCCTTTCTGAAACTGCTTCACAAGCAAAGTCCATAGCATATGTGGTGATTCCCTACTTGCACTTTTAGCCTTCCTGGAAATGCTCTCAAATCATAGTCTGCAACATCTGTGGTAATTGACTAACTGCTTTGGAACATGGAGGGAGAAGGGGGGGGAAGACAGATTTAAGGATATTTGCTGTCTCCACCAAGTGATTTCTCTTCTGACAAACTCCCGCACTGAGATTTGAAAAGACAAAGGATGTTGGGGCTGTCACCAGAGAGATTTCAGATTCTACTGTATCTTTCTCATGTGGAGTCTTGCCAGGGGTATCATAAAAATCAAGGATGCCATTAGACGCAAAATTCTGAGGCATTCCCTTGCAGTGACTGAAGTCTAAGCGGAAAACTTTAGAAAGAGATCTAGAGTAACATCTACTTTTTCCTTTGGAATAAAATCTCTTTGAACTGAGGTGTCTTGCTGAAACCCCTGGAACACCATCTTGTGTGAAGGAGTCAAAAAAGACTTTTGAATGTTCTCTTGGAATCCTAGCTTGGGTAAGAGATCTCTCGCCCAACTAAGAAATTCCTGACACCTTGAAAAAGACTCAAAAAAGATAAGCAGTATGGAAAAATGTGGATACCCCATAGTCTGCAATGAGCAATAAAGTACAGTTGTGTACCTACCATAAATGTAGATGTTCGAGTGTATTCACTATTGCAGTCATTAATCTTGGGTTATCCTGCTGGCAGGCTACCTGCAGTCGGCCAGAATTCCAAAGTCTTATTCTGGCGACGGTTGCTGTCGCCTCTTCCCTGACGTCAGTACGCCAGGGGTATAAAAGATGCAGCCGACGCCATTTTCTTCAGTTTTTCTTGCCCCAGATGTCAGGTGCCCCCAAACAGGTAGGCTAAAAAAATTATGTATGCAGTAAAATACATTTCCTTCATCTATAAGCAAATACACCACAGAGGTTGTATAAAATAGAGAAGTATAGGTAAGTCCCAGCAAAGAAAAGGGGGATGGTGGGTGGGTAACCTGGACTGCATCAGTGAATACACTCGAACATCTACATTTATGGTAGGTACACAAATGTACCATGTTCATCGTGTTTCACTGTTGCAGTCATTACTCTTGGGTTGAATCCCAAAGCTGAGGTTGGGTGGCTGGGCCTAAATAGGATTAGGAGAGGCTATAAGGCCTTGCAGAACTGCAGTGGCGAAGCCTGCTCTGGATTTAGAGCAGAGAGGTAAATGGTAGTGCTTTGTAAAAGTGTGCACTGAACTCCAAGTTGCAGCCTCTAAAATGTCTTTAGTTGGTAATCCTCTGAGAAAGGCTGCTGAAGTGGCTGCTGCCTTGGTAGAATGAGGCCTAATGCCCTTGGGCACTGATTTGCCATGTTGTGAGTAGCAGAAACGAATGCAGTGGCCTATCCATTTTGAAATAGTCTGTTTTGAGATAGACTTTCCTTGAGATCCTGCAGCATATGCCACTAAAAGTTGCTCAGTTTTTCTGAAAGCTTTAGTTCTGTCCAAGTAGAAGCGTAGTTGTCTGTGTATGTCCAAAGAATGCAGAAGTCTCTCACGCTTGTTCTGTGGGTTTGGATAAAAGGTAGGCAAATGAATGGTTTGGTTAAGGGCCACACTGGACACTACCTTAGGCATAAATTTTGGGTTCGTCCTTAGAGAAACCCTGTCTTGATGGAAAATGATGAAAGGTTCCACAGCCATGAGTGCCTGTAACTAAACTCGTCTTGCAGAGGTTACTGCTAGGAGCATAGCTGTTTTCCAAGATAAAAACTTTATATCAGCTGTATTGGCTGGCTCAAAAGGCGGCAGTGTGAGTTTTTCCAAGACATAATTGAGGTCCCATGCAGGTATTGGGGCTCTCCTTGGAGGTCTTATGTTTTTGGCCCCTCTGAGGTACTGCCTTAGTAATGGATGGGAAAAAATAGGAGGTTCCGTATTGTAATGAACTGAAATGGCAGAGGCATGAATTTTAATTGATGAAAAGGATAGGCCCTTGTCCAGCATCTCAGTTAGGTATTGTAAAATCTGAGGAATATTTGGAACAGATGTGTCAATTCCTTGTGCATGGTTCCAAGCACAGAATCTTTTCCATTTTTCTGCATAAGATTTTCTGGTACTGGGCCTCCTGGCCTCCAAAATAACATCTATCACTGCTTTAGAGAGAGGAGTGTTTTGAATGGTTACATTATCCTTGGGGAGGAGAGGCAGAGGAGGAAAGGCATATACTGTTAGAGTTTTCCAGCTGAATGACAGAGCATCCACTTTCCATGCTTGCTTGTGATAAGTCCTTGTGCAGAATTTCTGTAGTTGGCATTTGTGAGGGGAGGCAAACAGATCTATGTCTGGGCATCCCCATTCCTTTGTTATCATGCTGAAGACTTGTGGATCCAGTTTCCACTCATGGGGATCCATGAGGGTTCTGCTTAGTTAGTCTGCCAGAGTATTGTTCTTTCCTGGCAGGAACTGTGCTTGCAGGTGTACTTGATAAGTCAATGCTGTGTCCCACAAAGTCATGGCTTGTCTGCATAGGGGGTAGGAATGTGTGCCTCCCTGCTAGTTTATGTACCACATGACTGTAGTATTGTCCGTCCTTATCAGTAGTTGTCCTGGATGGAGTAGATCCTTGAAATTTGTCAGAGCATTCTGAACAGCTAGCATCTCTCTTTGATTGATATGTAGATGCATTTGGCTTGTGGACCATGTGCCCTGAATACATTTTCCTGCCATGTATGCTCCCCAGGCATAATCTGATGCATCTGTTGTTATTGACTGCCTGGCTGTGGGTAGAGTGAATGGCTGTCCCTTGTTGAGGTGACAGGCATGTGCCCACCATCGAAACTCCTGTTGCAGGCAAGGAATGATGGTAATTAATGCTTCCAGGCTTTGACAATGTTGAGTCCAGACACTTTTTAGGTACCACTGAAGTTTCCTCATATGCAGTCTGGCATATGGAATTAGCAGAATTCAGGATGCCATGAAGTCCAAAGCCTGTAGAATTTTTCTTGCAGATAACTGGGTCTTTGTTGCCAAAATTTTGAAGTAAGAAGTTAGTTGCCTTTATTTGTCTGGCGTGAGATAAGCCATCTGGGCAATTGTATTTAGGCTTGCACCCAGGAATATTATCTCTTGAGAGGGTACTAGTTTTGATTTCTTTTCGTTTACTGTGTACCCTAGGCAAATTAATAATCTTTTTACGAATGCCAGATGCTTTAGTAGAGTGTCCTTGTTCTCTGCTTGTATAAGGCAGTCGTCCAAGTAAGGATACATTTGAATTCCTCTTTGTCTGAAAAATGCAATTACTGATGCCAAGCATTTTGTGAAGACCCTGGCCGCAGTAGATAAGCCAAAGGGCAGAGCAGAGAATTGGTAGTGCATTGAGCCAGCTATGAATCTGAGGTATCTTCTGCAAGATTGTCTGATTGGGATATGCAGGTATGTCTCTTTTAGGTCCAAAGTTACAAGCCAAGCCTCCTTGCCCAGCATGGGCAGAAGCTGCTGCAGAGTTAACATTCTGAATTTTGGAACGTCCAGAAATGTGTTTAGAAAAGACAGGCCCAGTATTGGTCTCCAGGCTTTGTCCTTTCTGGGTACCAAGAAAAGTCTTGAGTAAAATCCTTGTCCCTGCTCTTGTTGTGGTACTTGGTGAATGGCCCTCATGTTCATAAGGGACGAAACTTGTTTTTGTGCCTCTGCCCATTGATTGTGTGGCAGGTTTGGCACACCTCTTGCCTTTGGCAGGGTGTGAAAGTGGAACCTGTAGCCCCAGGACACAATATTCAATACCCATTTGTCCTGGGTGATCATTTGCCAATTTTGAAAGAAGAGTGCTAGTTTCCCCCCTAAGGGGGCTGCAAGAAGATAAGTGCTTGGTGCTGGCAAAGGCAAGTCATTGGGACTGTTTCCTGTATGGCTGTGCTTTGTCTTCTCCACTTTTGGAGGTAGAAGCGCCCCACTGTTTAGGCCTGTATGAGCCCTGGGGCTGGGATCTGCCTCTGGGACGTCTGTATCTGCCTCTTTGTGGCCTGTCCGACACTGGAAAGGACCAAATCTTTGTAGGCCAGTACCTGCTAAATCTTGGTGGCTGTACCTGTAAAAATTTCTTTACTGTTTACATAGATTTTGCTTTGTCCTCCATCTTCTTCAAATCCTCCTCTGCTTTAACACCAAATAAAGTATCATGCTGTAATGGAGCACCTAATAATTTTGCTTTAACATGATCAGGCAGATTTTGTTCCTTTAACCAAGCATGCCTCATAATGACAGAACCCGTAACTGCGGTCCTGCAGGAGGCCTCCAGAGAATCAAAACCACATTGCAAAGTATGCTTTCCCACTTGTTCAGCTGCATGCAATAAATCCTGCATTTCCTTATTTTCTGCACAATCAGAATTGGCCAAAATTTTCTGTTTTAACAGTGACATTAAGTATTGCTGATATTTAATCATATGAAATTGACAATTTAAAGCCCTCACAGCCAAAGTAGCAGAAGTGTAAACCTTTTTCCCCCATCTGTCTAGTGCCCTTGAATCCCTGTCAGAAGGGATAGGGTTTTGCAGTGGCCTTAACCCCTTTGGGACCCTGAGAAATAGTTTCTGGGTCAGCAGCAGGGTTTTTATAAAGAAATTTATGTGAATCTGGAACCCTGTAGTATCTGTCTGGTTTAACAAGAGCTGGAGGTAAGGAGTCTGGAGATAGGCCGGACTCTGAAAATACATCTTCTACAATGTCTAGCACAGGGGGAATAGCAAGAGGTCTGTGCTGAGGAAGTAAAAGAAAATCTCTAAGCCTTTTCTTTGATTCTGAGTAATCTTGGCTCTCCCAGTGGAAGTGCTCAAAAGAATAATCCTCAGGAGGAGAGGCTGAAGGAATGGATTCTTCAGCATCAGAATCCTCATAGGGAGGAAGAGAGTATTCCTGTACAGAAGAGGAGTCAGAGGAAATAGAAACCTGATCTGAAAAGTCATAGTTTGTCTCTTGCCTAGGCCTCTTGTCAGGAGGGGGATGGGAACCTCTGATCAAGGTAATAAGGTCTTCGGCCATTTTGAGCATCTGTTTCTTAGGCATGGAAGTTTGTCCTGGGGAATGCTGTACTTGTTTCTTTGTCTTTAAAGCTGCTTTAGTCTTTGCTTTAGAAGCTGAAGTAGGCTTTACATATAGCTGTGTAGGTCTGAAAACACCTTCATAAGCCGATGCCTGCTCAGCGGCTCTGGACCCATCTGAGGGAATGATTTCCGAGTGTCCAATACCTTGAGTATCCAGAGGTCTAGCTGGCTCCACGTGGGAGTCATCCGTGGCCTGTGGCTCTGAGGTAGCAGGGCACCTCACTGAGAATGGTTTTGGATCTCGGATGCTTATCCTTCTTATATAATTGAATTTTCAGCCAAAGTAATGAAAAGCAAAATCAAACAGCACAAAACTGACAGCTAGCAACGTTATGATCAGGGCCTAGGCAAGGAATACAGTAAGAATGAAAATCCTTATGAGGTATTTGCTTCCCACAAGAAATACAATTGTTAACTTTTTCTGACATTGGTCTGGAGCAAGAAATACTTAGCTTTAATGAAGACTTCGGATCTGAAATTCATCTGTGAAAATCTCAGGAGTCTTTTATACCCCTGGCGCACTGACGTCAGGGAGGAGGCGATAGCAACCGACGCCAGACCTAGACTTTGGAATTCTGGCTGACTGCGAGTAGCCTGCCAGCAGGATAACCCAAGAGTAATGACTACAACAGTGAAACACGATGAACATCTGGAGCTAGACACTTTATTAACACTCTTGTGGCAGTGGATAGTCCAAAGGATAAGGCAGAGAAAGAAAGTAATAGATTGCGAAGTGGCATCATTTCGAATTTAGGTACTATCACAAACAGGTTAAGGAAAGTAAGATCCAGAACTGGTCTCCAAGCATTTTCTTTTTTTGACACTAAAAACATCCTTGAATTAAAAAAAAATTCTCCAACTAGAAAGGAAGAAATGATTCTATTATACCTTGGAACAACATATGAAGGAGGACAACTAGAAACAAGAGAGTCTGATCTGGTGGATGAAAGAATACAACCAGGAAAGAAGGAATGTCCTCCCACTGCCATGTGTAGCTTTGATAAATAATCAGAAGCTATTTGTCTGAAACTATCTGTTGCCAAAGAGAAAAGAAGACATTAAGACTTTCTAGAAGGGAAATGGGGATGCCAGGTGGGGTGGGGGAAAAGGTCCCTTAAACAGTCATTCTGACTTGATTAACTGCCCTTGGATTTTGGGAGGTTCCAGAATTCATTTTGGAAACTCCTTGCCACTTCTTCTTAATGTCTGTTTACCTGTATTCTGTTGACACTGTTTATTTTGTATACATTTTTTTGCCAAAATTAGATGAGGGGTTAGAGAATTCCTTGGAAAATTTAGAAAAGGGGGGCTGAAAAGTCTTATGAGATTCCCTATATCAGCTTACCCCTTCTATCATACTTTATGATCGCCTCTGCAGCAGAAGGGCCAAAAACTAAATCTCTATGAAATTTTAAAATCTCATTTTTATTATCTGGGAGGTTCTGAGAACACAGCCAGGCAAACTTCATTCAAACAGTACAAATGGCCATATCCCTTGAAGAAATATCAACTGAGTAATACACACACTTAGACAATAAGTACCAACTTGCACAATTGAACTAAATTATGTAAAGCAGATTTTCCTCACAAGAAGAAATAGCAGATAAAACATTCCTCATACTTTCAGAATTAGAACAAGCATATGAGCCTAACAATTCAAAATTTTGAATATCAAAGATGCAGGAGCATAAACTTTTCACCCATACTTATTAATAATCTCCCATTATTATCAGAAAGAGTAGGACTGGAATTAACTAAATGTTTAGCAGGAGAAGGATTAAATAAAGTTATAGCTGCTAGGTCATTGGGAAGAGTGTATAAAAACTGAGGAACTTTATATATCCTATCTACCTTTTAAGGGGCAGATGGCAGACTATCAGGAAAATTGCACACATCTTCCAAAGCTGACAAAACTGGAGTAATGGGCGAGAAACCTCGGTGTTCTCACACTGAAAACACTGGCACATTCTAGAAATGGTCTCATTGAAAAAGAATCCTCCACAGGGAAAATCAGAAACTGAACTCTTCTCAAAGACTGAATCAAATCTCTGAGAAGAAAACCCTGCATCTCTCCCTTCATCTTCCTTGTAACCCTTCAGGAAAACAGGTATCCTTTCTATAACCAGAAACAACTTTATAAGAAGGATCAATAGCCTGAATTAATCCCTGAGCCACACCTAGTACACTATTCCCATGTAAGGTAACTTGAGGAAGAGTAGATACATATTTAGTTTTCCGTTTCTTTTTGTCTGGAAAAAAGTGTTATTAATGGCAGCAGCAGCTTTCCCAGGGATGGGCACAATATTCTGACAAAACAGGAAAGCCCTCCCTGTTCCCTCTACTATGGCCAATAAGAGGGACTCTCCACTGCCAAAGAGTAGACCCCCAACAGCCACAGTGGACTTGCCTAACCACCAGTGGCTGTAGGCGCTACACTAGGGGGATATGGAGTAAAAGATGAGTGGTATGAAGTACCACTAATGGCCACAGTAGAGTCACCCACCTGCAGCTGAGGCAAATTGCTATTCTGCTGTGGTAGCGAAGGCTGTTTTCTTCATTTTTTCTTTGTTGAGGCTGAAAGAATGACCGACCATGGAGCTGACAGTTTTTTCCATGGTCAAGCTGAAAATGGTGCCTCTTTCCTGGGGAAATCAAGTAGCAAAAGCCAGTAAATCTCAAGTCTTTAAAAGTCACTTTTTCATATAAAAAAAAAAAAACAAAAGCACTTCAAAACACTTTTCAACAGCAGAAATTAAAATAAACACAATTTCTACACAGGAAAATGTCTTTCAATTACTTTAAATAATTTTAAACTGACAGAAAAAAACAGCACTCTTGTTTAAAAGTGCAATACAATCTCGTGATGGTCTACTAAAATACAAACTCCTAGTTTTAAAATTACTTTTTCAAACAGGAAAGTTTCATAAAATAAACATTTTTTTAAATGGAAGATTTTTTCCCCCAAGAGAACTTACCTGCCCAGCAAAGGAACAGCACAGGCCGACCTTCGATCCTTGAAAGCCTCAGAGAAGGATACTCTTCAGTGGCTGGAAAGCTCTGAAGGGGTTGTCACTCACTTCTGTCTTTTTAGTCAGCCCAGCTTGAGCTGACTGATGATTTGGACATGTGGAAGGTGCTCTTAAGCTTTAAAAGCTGACCTACTGTTACATCTTATGCAGGATATAACCCAGACAGCTAAAGCTACTGCAGCAGTGGCCATTATGACAAATGAGCAAGAAGTGTAATGTACACGCCTAAAATGAAAGAGCACAATTGTGTATATAATCTTATCGTAAGAGTAGATGTTCTAATAGATCACTGTTGCAGTAGCCTGAGCTATACAGAGGTCCTGCTTCAGTGACTGGGCCACCTTTCAAAGCTTAAGGGCAATGTCCACATACTTTAACTGTCAGAAGCTCAGGGCAAAGCTCCAATATAAAGATAGAGCATCAAATTAGTGAGAGCTTTTTTTTTCCTAGAAAAGGGGAGTCAACAGCTCCGGAAAGTACAGTTGTGTATATTTACCATAAATGTAGATGTTCGAGTGTATTCACTGCTGCAGTAATTACATTTGGGTAATCTGCTTGCAGGTTGCCCTCAGCTGGCCTGATTAACAAAGTCTTGAGTCCTGCATCGGTTGCTGTCCCTTCTTCCATGACGTCAGGTCATCAGGGGTATAAAACATGCAGCTGACGTCATTACATCAGTTTTTCTTGCCCCAGATGTCAGGTGCCCCCCCCCCCCAAAGGAGAGCAAATAAACATAAAAACAAAAAGGTATACCTCCAACAAAAAGCAAATAGACCAAAATATAGTAAAGGAAAGTAGAGTTATAGCCAGAAAAAGTTAGGGGGCTGGAGGGAGGGTAACCAGGACTGCAACAGTGAACACACTCGAACATCTACATTTATGGTAAGTGTACACAACTGTACTATGTTCTTCGTGTTTCACTGTTGCAGTTATTACATCTGGGTAGATTCCCAAAGCTGTGGTTGGGAGGAGGAGTTTATATAGCATTAGGGCCAGCAATAAGGCCCTGCAAAACAGCAGTGGCAAAGCCAGCTCTGGAATTAGAGAAAATTGGCAAATGATAATGCTTGGTGAATGTATGTACAGAACTCCAAGTAGCAGCTTCTAGGATGTCACTGGTAGGAACACCTCTGAGAAAGGCTGCAGAAGTAGATGCAGCCCTGGTGGAGTGAGATCTGATCCCCTGGGGGATAGGTTTTCCATGGTGCTTATAGCAGAAATTAATTCAATGGCTTATCCATTTAGAAATGGTTTCAAGATAGCCTTCCCCTGTGCCCCTGCAGCAAATGCTACCAGCAGTTGTTCCAATTTTCTTAGAGGTTTAGTCCTGTCCAAATAGAATCTAAGTCATCTGTGCACATCCAAGGAATGCAGAATCTGTTCCCCTTTGTTCTGTGGATTGGGAAAGAAGGTTGGCAAATGAATGGACTGATTAAGAGCCACACTGGTTAAGAGCCACACTGGATACCACCTTGGGCATGAAGGATGGATTGGTTCTGAGTGACACCCTGTCCACATGAAAGATGATGGAAGGCTCCACTGCCATAAGAGCCTGTAACTCAGATATCCTTCTAGCTGAAGTGATTGCTAAAAGGAGAGCTGTTTTCCAAGAAATACATTTTAAATATGCAGTAGCAGCTGGCTCAAAAGGAGGTAGAGTGAGTTTCTCCAATACAAAATTAAGGTCCCAGGCAGGGGTTGGGGCTCTCCTGGGTGGTCTCAAGTTTTTGTCCCCTCTGAGGTACTACCTGAGTATAGGATGAGAGAAGAGGGGAGGCTCTGTGTTACAATGAGCTGAAATGGCTGAGGCGTGGATTTTAATAGAAGAAAAGGACAGGCTCTTGTGAAGCATCTCGGTTAAATATTGCAAAATCTGAGGCAAATTGGGCGCCGCTGTGCTCATCCCTTTAGATTGGTTCCAGGCACAGAATCTTTTCCATTTTTCACCACAGAATCTTTTCCATTTTTCACCATAAGATTTTCTAAGTACTAGGTCTCCTTGCCTCTAAGATGACATCCATCACAGGTTTGCTGAGGGATGATAGGGGTGAATTTAAATGATTTGCCAGGTTGCAAGGTTCAATGTTGGAAGCTGAGGGTGCAGAATGTGGTTCTCCTACTGAGACAGCAGGGAAGGAGTCTGAGGCAGGTGCCATGCAGATAATTGTGACACACTGCGCAGGAGGGGGTACCAGTGTTGGTGTGGCCAGTCTGGAGCAATCAAGTTCATCTTTGGTTTGTCCTGTTTGACTTTAAGTAGAACTTTGGAGAGCAGAGGTAGCGGAGGGAAGGCGTAAACTGATAGGTTTTTCCAGCTGAAGGACAGAGCATCCACTTTCCAGGCTTGTTTGTGGGGAGTCCTTGTGCAAAACTTGTCCAACTGGTAGTTTTGGGGGGAGGCAAATAGATCTATGTCTGGGCTCCCCCATTCGCTTGTCAACATATTGAAAATCCTTGGTTCCCGTTTCCACTCGTGTGGGTCCATGAGGTTTCTGCTTAGTCCGTCTGCCAGTGTATTCAATTTTCCTGGCAGGAATTGAGCTTGTAGGTGGCACTTGGCAGCGCAAGGCTTTGTTCCACAATGTCATGGCTAGTCTGCAGAGGGGGTAGAAATGTGTACCCCCCTGCTTATGTACCACATAACCATGGTTTTGTCCATCTTTACCATTGGTTGTCCTGGATTAATGCAGTCCTTGAAGGCTGTCAGAGCATTCTGTACAGCTAACATTTATTTTTGATTGATATGTAGGTGCATTTGATTTGGGTTCCATTTGCCCTGAATGCACTTCCCTGCCAAGTGAACCCCCCATTCATAGTCTGATGCATCTGTAGTTAGGATTTGGGTGGCAGGGGGTAGTGTGAATAGTAGTCCCTTGTTTTGGTGGCAGGCCTCTGCCCACCAGAGGAACTCCAGGCATAGGCAAGGTATGATAGGAATCATTGTTTCCAGGATGTTTGAATGTTGATTCCATAGACTTTTTAGATACCACTGTAGTTTCCTCATATGCAGTCTTGCATATGGAATTAGAAGAATGCAGGAGGCCATGAACCCCAAGGCTGGCAGTACTTGTTTTGCAGATAGCGGGTTTTTGTGGCCACTTGTTTGAAGTAGGTTACCAAATGAATTTGCTTTTCTGGCGTGAGGTAAGCCATCTGGGCAGTTGTATTCAAGCTTGCACCCAGGAATGTAATTTGTTGACAGGGTACCAATTGTGATTTCTTTTCGTTTATGGAGTACCCCAGACAAATTAGAACCCTCTTTACAAACGCCAGATGATTTAAAAGTATGCCCTGCTTTTCTGCCTGAATTAGACAATAATCCAGGTATGGGTATATTTGAATACTTCTTTGCCTGTAATATGCAATAACTGGAGCCAGGCACTTTGTGAATACCTTGGGCGCAGTAGACAAGCCAAAGGGCAGTGCAGAGAATTGATAATGCGTGTAGCCTGCTTTGAAGAGTAGGTATCTTCTGCAGGATTCCCTGATTGGGATGTGCAGGTATGCTTCTTTTAAATCTAGTGTTGCCAACCAGGCGTCTGCCTAGCATAGGAAGTAATTGGTGAAGAATCAGCATCTTGAATTTTGGAATCTCTAGAAAGGTGTTTAGAGTAGGCAGGTCCAGGATTGGACGTCATGATTTGTCTTTTCTGGGTACCAGGAAAAGTCTGGAGTAGAAACCTTGTCCCTTTTCCTCTTCTGGCACCAGTTGAATAACCCCCATGCTTAAGAGGGACAGTACTTGTTTTTGAGCCTCTGCCCACTGATTTGGGGGCAGGGCTGGCCACCCATTTGGTGTTGGCAACGTGTAAAAATGAAATCTGTATCCCTGGGTCACTATATTTAAAACCCATTTGTCCTGGGTTATAAGTTCCTAGTTCTTTGCATAAAGCGCAATCTTTCCCCCCAAAGGGGCGGTCAAAAGATAAATGCTTGGGAATTTTAAAAGGAAGTCATTGAGACTGTTTACCACAGGGAGGTGTCTTGTTATTTCCTGATTTGGAAGTTGAGGCCCCCCGACTGCTGAGTTCTGAGAATTCCTTGGGACTGAAACCTGGGGTTTTTGCTGTTGTCTGGGTTTGGCTTGAGAGAAACTGGAAAGGACCAATTCTTAGTAGGCCAGTGCCTACTAAATCTCGGAGGTTGCACTTGTAAAAAATCTTTAACAGTTTGCATAGATTTAGCTTTATCTTCCACCTTTTTAAGAATTCAGCCTTGATGCCAAACAGGCGGTCCTCATTTAAAGGAGCATCCAACAATTTAGCTTTAACATGATCAGGCAAAGATTGCTCCTTAAGCCAAGCATGCCTTCTAAGCACAGACCCAGTAAAGTACAGTTTTGTACCTACCATAAATGTAGATGTTCAAAGATCCACATTGCTGCAGTCCTAACACTTGGGTAGTCCGCTGTCCCAGTCGGCCCGAATACCAAAGTATAAGGCTGACGTCGGTCAAGGCGCATTAGTCTGTCGTCAGGACGTCAGGGTACAAATGCGCATGACCGACGTCATATCCTCAGTCTTTTCTTGCCCCAGATGTCAGAAGACCCTAAAAAGATAAGGCCAAAACCAAAAAACACCAAACACTCCTGTACCAAATATATGTACAATATATACAAATTTACAGAAGTACAACCCCACCCACACAACCACCCCTAAACACAGAGGGGAAGGAGGGAGGGTAAATTGGACTGCAGCAATGTGGATCTTCGAACATCTACATTTATGGTAGGTACAAAACTGTACTATGTTCTTCATCTCACATTGCTGCAGTCCTAACACTTGGGTAGAATCCCAAAGCAGAGGTAAGGGAGGCTGGCAAATCATAAAGAAACAGGAGCTGTCAACATGCCCTGCAAAATAGCCGTGGCAAAACCAGCCCTAGATTTAGAGTAGAGAGGAAGGTGGTAATGCTTAGAGAAAGTATGCACTGAACTCCAAGTAGCTGCCTCCAAAATATCCTTAGTTGCCACCCCCCTTAGAAATGCTGTTGAAGTGGCAGTAGCCCTAGTGGAATGAGGCCTAATCCCAGCTGGAATCTCCTTGCCATGATGGGAATAACAAAATGCAATGCAAAACCCAATCCACTTAGAAATAGTTTGTTTTGACACAGGCTTGCCCTGAGAACTCAAAGCAAAAGAAACAAACAACTGCTGAGACTGCCTAAAATCCTTAGTCCTGCTTAAATAATAACGCAACTGCCTGTGTACATCTAAAGTGTGCAAAATCTTTTCCCCTTATTTTGGGGATCTGCATAAAAAGTAGGCAAATGAATAGTTTGGTTTAAAGCCACACTAGAGACCACCTTAGGCATAAAGGAAGGATTAGTGCGTAATGATACCCTATCCTTATGGAAAATCAAAAAGGCTCAACCGCCATAAGGGCCTGCAATTCAGAAACCCTTCTTGCAGAAGTAATGGCCAACAAAAAGCAGTCTTCCATGACAAGTATTTCAATTCAGCAGTAGCCGAGGCTCAAAAGGTTGTAGAGTAAGTTTCTCCAACACAAAATTGAGGTCCCAAGCAGGAGTAGGAGCTCTACGTGGGGGTCTTATATTCTTTGCCCCTCTAAGAAATTGCTTGAACAAAGGATGAGAAAACAATGGTGGGTCACAATCATAGTGAGCTGAAATTGCTGCAGCATGAATCTTAATGGAAGAGAAAGACAAACCTTTGTCCAATAACTCAGTAAGATATTGAAGAGCCACACTCAAATTAGGCTCAGAAACCTCCAAATCCTTTGCTGCACTCCAAAATAAAAATATCTTCCATTTTTCTGCATACACTTTCCTTGTACTAGGTCTTCTGGCTTCCATAATCACATTCAAAACTTGTTGAGGAAGTTGAGACCTGCTGTGGTTCAAAACAGAATATGCCAGGCTGTTAGATGAAGAGAGTGAAGCTTGACATTGAGTAGATGACCGTCCCTCTGAGACAATAGGTGTGGAATCAAAGGTAAAGGCCATGGAGGCTTCCTTACCAGACTCCTCAGTAATGGGTACCAGTGTTGCCGAGGCCAATCTAGAGCTATTAAAATCATCCTTGGCTTGTCTTGTCTGACCTTTAGGAGTACCTTTGGGAGGAGAGGCAGAGGTGGAAAGGCATACACATGAAGATTTTTCCAACTGAAAGAAAGAGCATCCAGTTTCCAAGCTGTGTGATGAAACCTTTTAGGTGCAAAACTTTGGCAGCTGGTGGTTTAGTGGATGTGCGAACAGATCTATGTCTGGACTTCCCCGTGACACTGTCAGTCTGCGAAATACATGAAGATCCAGTTTCCACTCGTGGGGATCCATGATTTGCCTGCTTAACACATCTGCTAAGGAGTTCTGTGCTCCCAGCAGAAACCTTGCCTGAAGATTTAGTTGCAAGCTGAGCAGTCTCCCACAAAATCATTGCTTGCCTGCATAGAGGATAAGAATGTGTTCCCCTTGTTTGTTGATGTACCACATGACAGTTGTGTTGTCTGTTAGAATCAACACCTGCCCTGGAAGAAGTAACTCCTTGAAAGCCATTAATGCAAACTGGACTGCTAACATCTCCTTCATGTTGATATGTAGATGCTGTAGTCTGGCAGGCCACTTGTCTTGTATCCACTTTCCATTCAGATGAGCTCCCCAAGCTATGTCTGAGGCATCTGTCGTTAGAATCTGACTCGCCTCTGGCCGGGTCACAGAGAGTCCCTTGTTTAGGTGACATTCCTGAGCCCACCACAAAAATTCCTTTTGAATGCAAGGTATTATTTGAATGACAGTGTCCAAATCCTGGCAGTGCTGTGTCCATACATTTTGAGATACCATTGCAGCTTCCTCATATGCAGTTTGGCATTGGGAAGCACCAGAATACAAGATGCCATGAACCCTAAGGCTTGAAGGACTGTCCTTGCAGTCAGCCCGGACTGAAGAGATAGTTGATGGAAGTAAAGGGAAAGATTCTTTTGTTTGTCCGGGGTTAAAAAGGCCATCTGGGTTGCTGTATTCAGTCTCACACCCAGAAAGCACATGTCTTGAGAGGGTACTAGACTGGACTTTATTTCGTTCACAGAATACCCCAGGCATCTTAGCACTGCTATCACATATTCCAAATGCTGAAAAAGGTCTTCCTTTTCTTGAGCCAGAATCAGGCAGTCGTCCAAGTAAGGATAGATTTGTATTCCTTTTAGCCTGAAGTAAGCTATCACTGGAGCCAGAACTTTTGTGAATACTCTGGGCAGTAGATAAGCCAAAGGGCAATGCAGAGAACTGATAATGGGAATTCCCAGCTCGAAAACGCAGATACTTCCTGCAACATAGTCTGATAGGCACATGAAGGTAAGCCTCCTTGAGATCTAAAGTTACCATCCAGTGATCTTTTCCCAGCAGAGGTAAAAGCTGTTGTAACGTCAACATTTTGAACTTGGGAATGTCCAGATAAGTGTTGAGGATAGATAAATCCAAAATTGGTCTCCACGTGTTCCCCTTCTTTGGTACTAGGAACAGGCGAGAATAAAATCCTAGGCCCCTTTCTGGCACAGGAACCGGCTGAATGGCCCCTATTTGGAGTAACAGAGAAATTTGCTTGTGAGCCTCTTTTCTTTGTAGAGGAGGAATGTCTGGCATGCCTTTGAAAGGAGGCAAGGTATGGAAATAAAACCTGTAACCGTGGTGAATGATATCCAATACCCATCTGTCTTGGGTAATTAAACTCCAATTTTCTTTGAAAAGTGCCAGCCTTCCTCCCAAAGGTGCTGCCAGACGAGAAGGCTCTGGCAGCTGAAAAGGCAGGTCATTGGGTCTGTTTACGAAAGGACTGACCCCTGCCCTCACCAGAAGACTGAGCAGGTGAACTCCCTGTTCTAGGCCTAAAAGAACCTTGAGCTCTGCCCCTACCACGTCTAGACCTACCCCTAGACTGGGAATCATAAGAAGGATATGTCCACCCCTTAGTAGGCCAATTTCTACTAAACTTGGAGGCTGAACCTGCAAAAAATCTTTAACAGTCTGCATAGACTTAGCCTTGTCCTCCATTTTCTTTAAAACTGCTTCCACAGGCGAACCAAACAACACATCAGATTGTAACGGAGCATCTAAAATCCTTGCCTTAACATGCTCAGCTAAATTCTGATCCCTCAGCCAGGCGTGCCTGCGAAGAACAGAACCAGTGGCAGCCACCCTCGAAGAGGCCTGTACAGCATCAAAACCACATTGCAAAGAATGCTTACCCACCTGTTCAGAAACATGAACTAAATCCTGCAACTCTTTACACTCAATACCTTCCGCCAGAGCATCCACCTTAGACTTCAATTGTGAAAGGAGATAATTTTGGTATTTTAACATGTGGAACTGGCAATTCAAAGCCCTCATGGCTAAAGTGGAAGAAGTATACACCTTCTTTCCCCATCTATCCAAAGCCCTTGCCTCTTTATCAGGAGGAACAGGATTTTTAACAACAGAAGCCTTAACACCTTTAGGCCCCTGAGAAACAGTTTCTGGGTCTGCCCTAGGACTCTTAAAAAGATACTTATGAGCTTCAGGCACCCTATAATACCTATCCGGTTTAACTGGGGCAGGAGGCAAAGAATCAGGGTTCAGGAAGCCTCTGCAAAACATCTTCCACCACATCCAGAACAGGAGGTATAGCTAAAGGCCTATGCTGGGGTAGAAACAAAAATTCCCTAAGCCTTTTCCTGGAATCAGAGAAATCTTGACCTTCCCATTTAAAATGCTCCCTCATGGAATGAAGAGTCTCTGAGAAAGAAAAATCCTCAGGAGGAGAAGCCGAAGGAGTAGAATCATCTACATCAGAATCAGAATAAGGAGGATACTCCTGTAAGTCTTCAGCCGAAGACTCAGAAGCCTCCGAACACTGCTCAAAACTCTCAAGCTCAGGTTCCACCCTAGGCCTCTTATCAGGAGGGGGCATAGAACCTCTAATCATAGTAATCAAATCTTCTGCCATTTTAAGCATATGTTTCTTAGGCAGAGACCCTGAAGAACTAGGAGAGACACCCACTGAAGTTAAACCTGGCCTGCCTCTCGAAGAAGCCTTGGAAACAGAAGGGGAGGGCCTAACCACCTTAGGAAGGGAGGGAGAACAGCTACCTGAGAAGCCCCTTCAGCCTGGCCTACCTCCTGAGAGGACACATCTTGTAACAGTAAAGTCTCTCCCTGAGACTCCAAAGAAACTCCTGGCAGAACCTCCGGCTCCACGAGCCCTCTAAAGAACCGGCGTCCGGGACAGGCGGTTCTTCCAACCTAGGCTTTGCTGCTTTGACCTTGCGCTTTTAGATTTAAGCGGGCGGAGCATCCGGCGGCATTTTATAATTACAACGCTTCCCAAAACTAACCTGGCACAGTCTAATCTTCTCTTTATAGTGCGTTTGTTAAATCTAGCACAAGAGCGACATCCAACAACGTCGTGCTCAGGCCCTAAGCAAGGTATACACAAGGTATGGTAATCCCTATGAGGTATCTGTTTCCCACAAGAAATACAGTTATTCACTTTTTCTGACATCCGGTTAAATACTGAGGCAAGAAAAAACCAAAATATTCCCCAACGGGGTACTTAGCCAACTTTGATTCGGTCTGAAACTCCGACTTCAGAAAATATCAGAACGCCAACCTGCACTCGCAATACTGCTTCTGCATCGGACCATGCAGCAAAAAAGACTGAGGATATGACATCGGTCATGCGCATTTGTACCCTGACGTCCTGACGTCAGACTAATGCGCCTTGACCGACGTCAGCCTTATACTTTGTTATTCGGGACGACTGGGACAGCGGACTACCCAAGTGTTAGGACTGCAGCAATGTGAGATGAAGAACATCAGCAGCCCTGCAAGAGGCCTCTAAAGAATCAAAACCACATTGCAAAGCATGTTTTCCAAATGGTTCAGCAGAATGCATTAAGTCCTGTAAATCTTTATTTTCCACATAGTCAGGAATCAACGTCATTTTCTGTTTAAGCAGTCCAATAATATGTTGCTGATATTTTAACTGCTCAGACAAGCTCCTCGTGGTCCTGCAGAGTGGTCCTAGCTACAGAGAACTCAGAAAAGTGACTACTTTCTGGATTTAAGTATCTTTGCTGTTTTTTTACTTGGAATAGCTTCTGTACCTTACCCTGAACAAGCTTAAACTGTTTTTTTAGCTGTTTGCTGCATTATTTTAAAATCTGCACTTAAAGTTACTTTTTAGTCGAATTTGATCGAAAGTTTGTTTGTTTAATTTAACTGTTGAGGCTGCCCACTAAAGTGTGCTAGCCTGTGTAACTGATTTATCACTGTTTCTGCATTCTCTGTGTGTTTCTATCAAAAAAACAAAAAAATAATCCTTGTTTTCCTGCCTCACCTTGACTAGTTTAGACCAGTTTACAGGCATTGCTGTATTCTGGGCTGTGCTGTAGTTCCTGTGTTGTCCATTACCTTACTTGGATAGAAGGAAGTTTCTTTGCTCGCCAGTGGGAGTCGGGAGCCTTGAGCAGCCTACCTGTCCCTGTAGGAAGTGACCTCAGCACAAGAGCTGCAGTAATTGGTTGTTTTGGACCATTTCTAGCTCTTTTGTAGTTCCCTGTTTAAAATCCGCGTTTGCACGGCTTTCTTGCGGTTATAAGCATAGCGCTTGATTAAACTTCTTCTGGCTCCGCCAAGTCTGCTCTTCAAATTTTCCCTTAAGGAAGCTCTATTCTTAGTATAATCAGACTACTCGCTATATTATAAGCCTAGCACTTGTTATCAAAACTTCTCTACTAAGTAAGCACTCTCGTACTAAGTAAGCACTACATCCACCTACCACCCTTGTGAATATCCACTTCCCTTAAAGGCACAGCACTCCCTTATACTGTTCTAGCATGTCGAGTGGTAGATTACTGGCATCCTCTCCAGTTCAGCTGGTTAATCTGGGTATCTTGAGACAATGCTACAATTGTCTCATGTACACAGACAATCCCTCTCCTCCTCCCAAAAAACACAAATACATGTGAGAGATGCAACTATATAGCCAAACTGGAGGCTGAACTCTCTCAAATCAGGGCTGGCATGACCAGACAGGAGGAGATGGTAACCACACACACAACAAACCCAGTCCCACATAGACCTACCACAACTGCAAACCAAACACATAAAAACACAAATACATACTCGGAGGCTCTAATAAAAAACTTACCAAAACAACAGAGGCTCCCAAAGCAGACATCCAAAAATCCACCACCTCAAAACAAAACACATGCAACACATACTTCAATAAATCAGTGTGTCAACCAATCACAGCCCTTAAGGCCAAACACCATGCCTGATACACTAGTAATAGGTGACTCTATAGTCAGACACACTGATGTCCCGCTTACCAGGCTGAACAAGGAGAGGGTGACTGTGAGCTGCCTATCGGGAGCTAGGATCCGCCACATAACACAAGCACTCAGGTCACTCCAAAGCAAGTACAAATATGACTCCGTCATTGTCCATGCTGGCGTGAATGACCTGAGACGTACCTCCCTGGACTACATGAAAAGAGACATAGAGGAGCTCTCCGACTATGTACCCAGGCTGGTATGACCCTGACCCTGAGCAGCATCTTGCCCTCACCAAGAATGATGCCACAATACAAAGACAAGATGATCAGCTTTAATAATTGGCTCAAGTACTGGTGTCATTCTAAGCGGATCCAATGTCTGTCTGCCTGGGATGACATGTTGGACAAGCCACGCTGCTTCGCAAGGGATGGCTTACACCTGTCACCACTGGGCTTCCGGATATTGGCAAAGGCTCTTGCCACCCCCATAGTGCCTTTTTTAGGCAAGGCTCAAAAGACAAACCCACCTCCTTAGAAAACAAAAATGGAAAAAAACTAAGGTTAATGCTGCTCAACGCCAGAAGTCTAAATCTCAAGATGCAGGCACTCGCACTCCTCAGCATGGAGAACATCGACGTCTGTGCAGTAACTGAAGCCTGGTTCAAGGCTCCTGAGAGCACCCCAGCGCTACCAGGCTATACCTCGTATCATGTTTTTCGGCCCCAAAACCCGGGCCGAACCACAAAGGGAGGGGGAGTGTCCATATTCATCAAGGACACCCACACCTCCAGGTTAGCAGCAACACATGAAGCATCAGAGACCATACAAGTGCAACTAACCATAGGCAAAACTGCTATACAACTGGTAGCATGTTACAGACCACCCTCCCAATCTCAGGAACCCCACTCAGCCTTCCTGAAGACATTGGAGGATATGAATGCTTCACAAAATACCATCACACTGGGAGACTTCAACTACCCAAACACAGATTGGGTACATTATTCTAGCCCTAACACCCTAGCCCAAAGGTTCCTGGAATTTATAAATTCAAATGCACTGGAACAACTAGTCACCTCTCCCACTAGGGGAGATAATATACTAGACCTGATCATCACAAACATGGGGACAAAATGCTCCACGCTGGAGGTATACCCCTCACTAGTGAGATCTGACCACAAAATAATCACCCTGGATATACATATCCCACCTCCACCCCCCAGCACAAAAGACCACAGTGAAAAACTTCTCAAAAGCAGACTTCACTCTTCTTAAGACTGAGATGGTATCCTTTAAGCCCACTGGGCCAGTGGATACCACATCCCACAATGCCGAATCCTTCAAAAATGCTTTCTATGGACATCTCCAAGGATGCATGGATCATGCAATCCCAAATAAATCCAAGTCCCTCTCCACCAAAGGCAAGCGTCCTGTCTGGTGGACCTCAGCCATTAACAAATTGTATAACAAAAGAAGGAAGCTACTGCACGTCAGAGCAAAATCCCATAAAGGGAAGACATCTCTGATCAACATTAGCAGAAAACTACGTTCTCTCATAAAAACATCCAAAGCCAACTTTGAGAGAAAAATCGCTAAGGACACTAAAGATAACCACAAAGCCTTCTTCAACTATGTTAGAAACCTGGGCAGAAACCCTCAGATATGCTCTGAGTTAGTTCACAACAACAAAAAATACACTGAACCCACAGATATTGCCAACATTCTGGCTGACAGGTTCAGTGCAAATTTCTCCCCTCCCTCACCCTCAAAAGAAGAAATACTTATCCCAGCTAAATGTAATCTCCCTGTCATCTCAGATGTCCAAGTGAGAACCGCCCTCAACAAAGCTAAAAACACAGCATCAATGGGACCTGACGGTATCCCGGGTTGCGTGCTACGTGAACTCCAAGAGGAGCTAAACCCGCACATAAAAATGCTATTTAACCTTAGCCTTACTACAGGATATGTACCTGAACACTGGCGTACAGCAACAGTGGTCCCACTCCACAAAGGGGGTACCTCTACAGACCCTGGGAACTACCGCCCCATAAGCTTAACCAGCCTGGTCTGCAAAGCTATGGAAAGAATCATTATGGAACTCATAAACAGAGACATAGGGGACCTACAGACACTTGAACCCACCCAGTTCGGCTTTATAAAGGGCAGATCCTGCCTTTTGAACCTGGTTGACTTTTTCGAAACAGTCACTAGAGCCACTGATGAGGGCAAAGCAGTCCATACAGCCTACCTGGACTTGGCTAAGGCCTTCGACACAATACCCCACTCAGGCATCATAGATAAGCTCAACAGCTTAAACGTAAACCCTTATGTCACTAGATGGGTTGCAAACTGGCTAAAGGACAGAACCCATAAAGTTAAAATCGCTGGAGCAATGTCAGACTCAAAGCCAGTCACAAGTGGTGTCCCACAGGGATCTGTCCTGGGACCCCTCTTGTTCGGCATTTATTTCTCAGATGTTAAAGCAAACATGGGAGGGTTGTGGCTGACAAAGTTCGCAGATGACTGCAAACTAGGCACCATAGTCGATACACCAGCGGACACATACATCCTACAAAAACGCCCTCACAGAAACGGACAACTGGTGCCGGAGTCACGGCCTTAAACTAAATGCCAAAAAATGTATAGTCATCCCCTTTGGGAAAAACAAAGTACCCACAAATTATCACATAGACAGCAACCCACTGAGTACGGAAAAAGTAATCCGAGACCTAGGGACCCAAGTTGACCGCGACCTCAACATTCTACCTTGCACACCTCATCATGAAGGGATTCACATCCAGATCCAAGGATGTCATTGTACCCCTATACTCCTCCCTCATCAGACCCATGATTGAGTACAATGCCCCATTTGGTATGTACCTCACCCGGCATTTGCAACAGCTGGAGAGACCACAAAAGTACCTCACCAAGAGGAACAAGGGTCTCCAACATATGTCCTATTCTGCCACACTAAAGAAACTTCAGCTCTATTCAGTAGCATACCGCCTGCTCAGAGGTGATCTCTGCCTGACGTACAAGGCCATGTCCAATCAGGATCTGATGGACATGCTCCACCTCAAAAAATCCAAATCCATCAGGACCACGAGAGCTAAAGACTTAAACCTCGGCACAAGTATGAATAGGACATGCAGGAGGGATAGATTCATAAACCAGAGGCTTCCCATGCTTTGGAACAAGATCCCAGTTCATATTAGGCAGAGCCCCTCACTGACTCTCTTCAAGAGAAATCTTGATGAATGGATGGGAGATCGTAAGTTTACCCCAGGGGTCACATCTGTGTCACTGCTAGACAGGGGCACAGTAAACTAATTCTATTACATAAGGGGACCTTCACTGTGTCACTACTAGACAGAGGCACAGTATTCTAAATTTATTCTGTACATTTTTGTACCATTTCATGGGGTGGCAAAAGCCACATCACTATGGCTAGGCTTACAAATGCCCCAGGGCAGATAGCCTAGTACTAAACTATGAAACTATGAAACATATGAAATTGACAGTTTAAAGCTCTGATTGCCAAGTTTGCAGAAGTGTAAACCTTTTTACCCCATCTATCCAGCGCCCTGGAGTCTCTATCAGAAGGGGTAGGATTTTTAGCAGTAGAAGCCTTAATGCCCTTGGGCCCCTGAGAAATAGTCTCTGGATCAGCAACAGGATTTTTGAAAAGGAAATTGTGGGACTCAGGAACCCTGTAGTATCTGTCAGGTTTACTAGGAGCAGGAGGCAGGGAATCAGGGGCCAAACTGGATTATGAGAACACATCATCAACAATGTCTAGTACAGGATGTATAGCCAAAGGCCTATGCTGAGGTACAAGAAGGAAATCCCTAAGCCTCTTTTTTGAATCAGAAAATTCTTGGCTTTCCCAGTGGAAATGCTCCATTAAAGTATGTAAGGTTTCCCCAAAAGAAAAATCCTCAGGAGGGGAAGCAGAGGGAATAAAATCATCTGCATCAGAATCCTGATAATTAGGTATGGACAAATCCAGGTCATCAGAAGAATCAGAAGAAACAGTATCCTGATCAGAAGATTCATAATCAAGCTCCACCCTAGGCCTCTTAGAGGGGGGGGGGGTTTGACTACCCCTGATTAGAGTTATTAGATCTTCAGCCATTATAATTATTTGTTTTTTAGGCATAGGGGCCTGAGCGTCGGTTTTTTAGACATGGATCGAGATTTAAGCCTTAGTAATGAAGGAGGAGTAGATTTAATATGCAAGTCTGTAGGCCTGAATACACCCTCAGAAGCCGGTGCCTGCACAGTGGCTCCAGACCCATCCACGGTAGAGACATCCGCGGGTTCCATAGTTGAAGTATCTCGTGGCATACCGGACTCTGAATGGGTCTCAGTAGAGGCCTGCGAATCAGAAGTAGCGGTTATCAGGGGCTGTGAAAGCACCTCACTGAGTACCGGCGAACTGGCGACTGGCTTAGGAGTAGCATCGTCGGCAGTTTTGTACCTCGGAGGCCTGTCTCTTCTTTATCTTTGCATTTTTTCAGAATCCCGGTAGTCGGATGACTAACCGACGACATTTCTGGATAATTAAATTGAGAACCGAAATATTTAGAGGCAAAAATATACAGACAATGGATACTGCGCTGATTAAATAAAGCACAAAAACGACAGCAAGGTACATCGTGGTCAGGGCCTAGGCAAGGAATACAGTACGAATGAAAATCTTTATGAGCTATTTGCTTTCCACAAGTAATGCAATTATTAACATTTACTGACATTGGTAAGGAGCAAAAAAAAAGTTTCCCCAATGGGGTACTTAGCTTTAAGTTGAAGACTTCGGTTCTGAAACTAGAAAACGAAAATTTCAGGAGCCGGCCAACCGGCACTTGCGAACGTCTTCTGCTTTGGACACCGCATGGAAGAAAGACTGATGTAATGACGTCGGCTGCATGTTTTATACCCCTGATGACCTGATGTCATGGAAGAAGGGACAGCAGCTGACGCAGGACCCAAGACTTTGTTAATCAGGGCGACTGAGGGCAACGTGCAAGCAGATTACCCAAATGTAATGACTGCAACAGTGAAACACAAAGAACATCGAAAATACTAGGAAACAAACCAATGGTGAGAGTACTCAAAAGGGTCAATAGATTCACACCCTGGCAATAAAAAAAAAACTGCAAAAATAAGTGGGCTGCTGCTGCAACAATGATCTATTAGAACACCGACTGCTAATGGTAAGTTTGCTTACACATCTGCATTATGTTCAACATTTGGATCACTGTTGCAAGTAGCCTAAACTATTTGAGTTGTATACCATACCTTAGAAAATAAGTAGGGATAAGGAAAATATAAACTAAGAATCCAGAAGCCCACAGAGAATGTTCTTAGCAAAGCCTGTTTTAGACCTGTAAAATGAATTCTGCTTGTAGTGCTTTATAAAAGTATGGTGCATCTAGCGTCCACCCCTTTCCAGAAAACCACAAAAGAAGAAGTCAAAGCCCTTATGTAATGGGTCCTACCAGCCTGGAAGTGGCTCATTATGATGAGGATAACAAAAGCCAATAGCATAAAACACCATCTGGAAATACTGTGCTTGGACACTGGTTGTCCTTTCCTCTTAATTTCATAGGAGACAAACAGCTGGTCAGCTTTCCAGAAGGATTGAATCTAGGTAGTATCTGAGCTGCCTAGAGACATCTAGGGTATGAAGAATATTTTCTCCCTTTTTGTTTGGTTCATGGAAGAAAACAGGGAGATGAATGTGTTCGTGTGAAAAATGAGGTTGGATTGTCTCACCATAAGAGCCTGTAACTCAGATACTTTTCCAGCAGAATTCAGAATAATGTGTAAAACAGTCTTCCATATTAAGTACCTTAATTCATAGGTTCATAGGTTCATACTAGGCTATCTGCCCTAGGGCATTTATAAGCCTAGCCAGAGTGTGTTTGGCTTTCGCCACCCATTTTAAATTAATTTTGCTATGCCTTTTTTTGAGGTTAGTATACTGTGCCTCTGTCTAACAGTGACACAGAAGTGATAGCCAGGGTAAACCTACGATCTCCCATTCACTCATCAAGATTCTTCTTGAAGAGAGTCAATGTGGGACTCTGCCTAACGTGGACTGGGATTTTATTCCACAGTGAAGGGAGCCTCTGGGTTATGAGTCTGTCCCTCCAGCATGTCCTATTTATTTCAGTGCTGAGGTTCAAGTCTCTCGAGCGCGTAGTTCGATGGGATTTGGATTTTCTGAGGTGCAGCATGTCCATTAATTCCGGGTTGGACATGGCTTTATACGTCAGGCACAGATCGCCTCTGAGCAGGCGGTATGCCACTGAGTAGAGCTGGAGTTTCTTTAACCGGGCAGCATATGGCATCTGTTTGAGCCCTTTGATCCTCTTGGTGAGGTACTTTTGGGGTCTTTCCAGTTGCTGCAGGTGTCTGGTAAAGTACATCCCAAAAGGGGCATTGTACTCAATTATGGGCCTGATGAGGGATGAGTAAAGAGGCACGATGACCTCCCCTGATCTAGATGTGAATCCCTTCATGATTAGGTGGGCTATATAAAATGTTTTTCTAACCACTTTGGCCACATGGTTGTCAAATGAGAGATTGCTATCAACTTGGGTCCCCAGGTCCCTAATGACTTCTTCTGTACTTAATGGATTACCACCTATGTGGTAATTTGTGGGCACTTTGTTTTTGCCAAAGGGGATGACTATACACTTTTTGGCGTTTAGCTTGAGGCCATGGCTCTGGGGTGTCTGTTTCTATGAGGCCCTTTTGGAGGATGCTTGTGTCGGCTGGAGAGCTGATTATGGCGCCCAGTTTGCAGTCATCTGCGAACTTGGTCAGCCACAGTCCTTCCGTGTTGGCCTGTACCGCCGAGAAATATATACCGAACAAGAGAGGTCCCGGGACTGAGCCTTGTGGGATGCCACTTGTAACTGGTTTGGAGTCTGACATGGCTCCAGCAATTCTAACCATGTGGGTTCTGTCCTTGAGCCAGTCTGCAACCCATCTAGTGATATAGGGGTTTATATTTAAGCTGGTGAGCTTATCTATAATGCCCGAGTGGGGTATTGTATCGAAGGCTTTTGCGAGGTCCACCTTCCCCTCGTCAATGGCCTTGGTGACTGTTTCAAAGAAATCGACCAG
Source organism: Protopterus annectens (assembly GCF_019279795.1). Classification (NCBI taxonomy): domain Eukaryota; kingdom Metazoa; phylum Chordata; order Ceratodontiformes; family Protopteridae; genus Protopterus; species Protopterus annectens. The sequence continues at coordinate 1,426,920,920 of NC_056735.1, read as the reverse complement.
GTTTAAGAGGTAGGATCTGCCCTTAACAAAGCCAAACTGGGTAGGATCCAGTGTCTTTAGGTCCCCAATATCTTTATTTACGAGGTCCATGATGATCCTTTCCATAGCTTTGCAGACCAAGCTAGTCAGGCTTATGGGGCGATAGTTTCCAGGATCCGTTGAGGCACCACCTTTGTGGAGAGGGACCACTGTTGCTGTACGCCACTCTTTGGGTACATATCCTGTAGTAAGGCTAAGATTGAACAGTAGTTTTATGTTTGGGTTTAGCTCTTCTTGGAGTTCATGTAGGACACAGCCCGGGACACCATCTGGTCCCATTGATGCTGTGTTTTTGCTTTGGAGAGGCGGCTCTTACCTGAGCATCTGAGATGTCAGGGTGGCAGCACTCTGTTGGGATAGATATTTGCCCTTTGGTGGGGAGGGGTTTGCACTGAACCTGTCAGCTAGGATGTTGGCAATGTCTGTGGGTTCAGTGTATTTTTGTCATTTTGGACTAATTCTGAGCATATCTGGGAATTCCCACCCAGGTTCCTAACATAACTAAAGAAAGCCTTGTGATTATCCTTAGTGTCCTGTGCAATTTTTCTCTCAAGCTGGCCTTAGACGATTTTATGAGTGCCCGTAGTTTTTGTTAATACTGATCAGAGATGCCTTCCCTTTTGGGATTTTGCTCTAACATGTAGTAGCTTCCTCCTTCTATTGTATAGTTTGTTTATGGCTGGGGTCCACCAGACAGGACGTCTGCCTTTGGAGGATTGGGTCTTGGTTTTATTTGGGATTGCATAATCCATGCATTCCTGAAGGTGTTCATAGAATGCGTTTATAAAGGATTCTGCGGTCTGGGCCGTATTTTCCACAGGCCGGGGCTTTGAAGGATTGCGCCTCGGTTTTGAGGCGTGTGAAATTTGCTTTACAGAAGTTTTTCACTGTGGTTTTCTGGGCAGGGGGTGGGGTCGGGATGTGAATATCCAGTGAGCTTAGTTTATGGTCTGATCTTACCAGTGAGGGATACACTTCTGGTCTGGAGCATAGTGTCCCCATGTTGGTGATGATCAGGTCCAGTATGTTTTCCCCTCTTGTGGGAGTAGTAACAAGTTGTTCCATAGCATTTGAGTTTATAAATTCTAGGAACCTTTGGGCTAGGGTGTTGGAGCTAGAGTAATGCTCCCAGTCTATGTTTGGGTAGTTGAAGTCTCCCAATATAATGGTGTTTGGAGAGACCTTCATATTTTCCAGTATTCTCAGGAAGGCCGAGTGGGGTTCCTGTGTTTGGGAGGGTGGTCTGTAGCAGGCTATAAACTGGAAGGCAGTTTTACCCAAAGTTAGTTGCACATGGATAGTCTCTGATGCTTCGTGCTGTGCCACCAACCTGGAGGTGTGGGTATCTTTGACGAATATTGATACTCCCCCTCCTTTTGTGGTTCGGTCCAAGTTTTGGGGCCGAAAAGCATGGTATGAGGTATAACCTGGTAGCTCTGGGGTGCTCTCGGGAGCCTTGAACCAGGTTTCTGTTACTGCACAGATATCGATGTTCTCCATGCTAAGGAGAGTTTCGAGTGCGTGCATCTTGAGGTTTAGACTTCTGGCGTTGAGTAGCATTACTCTTAGTTTCTTATCCCTTGTGATACCTATGGAGGTGGGTTTGTCTTTTGAGCCTTGCCTAAAAAAGGCACTATGGGGGTAGCAAGAGCCTTTGCCAATATCCGAAAGCCCAGGGGTGACAGGTGCAAGCCGTCCCTAGCAAAGCATCGTGGCTTGTCGAGCATGTCATCCCAGGCTGACAGGCATTGGATCCCCTTTGAATGGCACCAACACTTAAGCCAATTGTTGAAACTGATCATCTTGTCTTCATATTGTGGCATCATTCTTGGTGAGGGTAAGATGCAACTCAAGGTCAGGGTCACACCGGCCTGGGCTACATGCTCAGAGAGCTCCTCTATGTCTCTTTTCATGTAGTCCAGGGAGGTACGTCTCAGGTCATTCACACCAGCATGGACAATGACTGAGTCATATTTGTACTTGCCTTGGAGTGACCTGAGTGCTTGTGTTATGTGGCGGATCCTAGCGCCCGACAGGCAGCTCACCGTGACCTTCTCCTTTTCAGCCTGGTGAGCGGGACGTCAGTGTGCCTGACGATAGAGTCACCTATTACAAGTGTATCAGGTGTGTTGTTTAGCCTTAAGGGCTGTGACTGTTCGGCACACTGGCTTTGTGAGCTATGTGTTGCACGTGTTTTGTTTTGGGGTAGCGGTTGCTTGGGTGTCTGCTTTGGAGGTCTCTGCTGCTTAGGCAGATTTTTATTTAAAGCCTCCGAGTATGTTTTTGTGTGTTTATGTGTTTGGTTTGTTGTCGTGGTAGGTCTATGTGAGACTGGAATTGTAGTGAGTGTGGTTTCCTTCTCCTCCTGACTGGTTACGCCAGTACTGAGTTGAGAGAGCTTAGCCTCCAGTTTGGCTATATGGTTGCATCTCTCACATGTGTTGGAATTTGTTGGGAGGAGGACAGGGTTGTCTGTGTACATGAGGCAGTTGTAACATTGCCTCAAGATTCCCAGATTCACCAGCTGGACCGGAGAGGAGACTGACAACTGACCTATGGACATGCTAGAATAGTATTGGGAATTCCTTTATAATTGAAAAAAAGCGCCAATGGGGAACAAGGTACTCAAGGGGAGTTTGTGAGGGTGTAGTGCTTTTAATTTTTTAGAGATGACTTATATAATTGCTTTAGTGAGCAAGTGCCAGGTAACTTAAATGCAATGTGTTACAGGTAACTTAAATGCAAAAACAACAAACAGTAACTTTCTTTCAAGTGAAACAAGGAAATAAGTACAGTAAGCAATGCAGATATCCCTAGAGATCCACAGAAGTGCTAAAAGGCCGCGTTTTAGGTGGAATTAGCGTTTCAGGGAAATAAACAAACAACAAGCATACAAACAAAGCTAAATTCAGCAGGCCTGGATCTAGTCTATGCTACAGCAAACAAGGTGTACCAATTTCAGTAAGAAACAGTTAGAATATGCAGGCACTATAAGCCTTTAACCAGAAATTCCCTGCTCAGAAGGGCAGAGTCCAGCCTCTCCTCCCACAAGAGTGCAGACCGCAATCCTTCTTAACGTAAAATAACTGGCCTGAAGCCCAAGTGCTTAAACCAGAACTAATACACTTTTAGAATAACAGACACTGAGCTCTCAATCAGCAGTTCCCAACTTAGAAGGATATAAGCTACCTGTCCTGCCACCACAGTGCAGGCCACAAACCTTCATAATGTAAAACAACTGGTCTGAAGCCCAAGTGCTTAATCCAAAAGACTTAGAAATGATAGCTACATTTTAATCAAGTTACTACCAGCAGTAATAAATACAACTGAATACTTTAAAGAATGCCTGGATTAGTGCTCAAGTTACACAAACAAAGCTAGATTCAGCAGGCCTGGATCTAGTCTATGCTACAGCAAACAAGGTGTACCAATTTCAGTAAGAAGCAGTTCAAATATGCAGGCACTATAAGCCTTTAACCAGAAATTCCCAGCTCAGAAGGACAGAGTCCAGCCTCTCCTCCCACAAGAGTGCAGAACACGAACCCTCTTAATGTAAAATAACTGGCCTCAAGCCCAAGTGCTTAAACCAGAATTAATACACTTTTAGAATAACAGACACTGAGCCCTCAATCAGCAGTTCCCAACTTAGAAGGATGTAAGCTACCTGTTCTGCCACTACAGTGCAGACCACAAACCTTCTTAATGTAAAACTGGTCTGAAGCCCAGGTGCTTAAACTAAAAGGCTTAGAATGAGTTACACCAAGCAGTAATAAATACAATTGAGTACTTTTAAGATGACGCAAAAGCAAAATAAAGTAGGAAAAAACACAAATACAGTAAAAGCAGATAATTTTTTTTTTTTTTTTTTTTTCTGTGGAAAGAGAGAAAGGAGTAGCAGAAACTAAGCTGATTTGCCTTCTCAAATGCTCTCCCTGTACTAGGTAAAATGAGGTAATGACACTAGACTGGGAGGAGGGTCCCAGATCAAATTTACACTAGGGGTGGGCAACTGCAAAGCCACCAACTATAAAAACACTATACCAACAGGGAGGGAGGGAGGGTGAGAAACAAACTGCAGAAATGTTACTCACAGCTGAAAAGCAGCAGTGAGCCTTGGTTCGTGGAAGAAAACAGGGAGATGAATGTGTTCTTGTGAAAAATGAGGTTGGATTGTCTCACCATAAGAGCCTGTAACTCAGATACTTTTCCAGCAGAATTCAGAATAATGTGTAAAACAGTCTTCCATATTAAGTACCTTAATTCATAGGTTCATAGGTTCATACTAGGCTATCTGCCCTAGGGCATTTATAAGCCTAGCCAGAGTGTGTTTGGCTTTCGCCACCCATTTTAAATTAATTTTGCTATGCCTTTTTTTGAGGTTAGTATACTGTGCCTCTGTCTAACATGTTTTATACCCCTGATGACCTGACGTCATGGAAGAAGGGACAGCAGCTGACGCAGGACCCAAGACTTTGTTAATCAGGGCGACTGAGGGCAACGTGCAAGCAGATTACCCAAATGTAATGACTGCAACAGTGAAACACAAAGAACATTGAAAATACTAGGAAACAAACCAATGGTGAGAGTACTCAAAAAGGTCTATAGATTCACACCCTGGCAATAAAAAAAAAACTGCAAAAATAAGGGGGCTGCTGCTGCAACAATGATCTATTAGAACACTGACTGCTAATGGTAAGTTTGCTTACACGTCTGCATTATGTTCAACATTTGGATCACTGTTGCAAGTAGCCTAAACTATTTGAGTTGTATACCATACCTTAGAAAATAAGTAAGGATAAGGAAAATATAAACTAAGAATCCAGAAGCCCACAGAGAATGTTCTTAGCAAAGCCTGTTTTAGACCTGTAAAATGAATTCTGCTTGTAGTGCTTTATAAAAGTATGGTGCATCTAACGTCCACCCCTTTCCAGAAAACCACAAAAGAAGAAGTCAAAGCCCTTATGTAATGGGTCCTACCAGCCTGGAAGTGGCTCATTATGATGAGGATAACAAAAGCCAATAGCATAAAACACCATCTGGGAATACTGTGCTTGGACACTGGTTGTCCTTTCCTCTTAATTTCATAGGAGACAAACAGCTGGTCAGCTTTCCAGAAGGATTGAATCTAGGTAGTATCTGAGCTGCCTAGAGACATCTAGGGTATGAAGAATATTTTCTCCCTTTTTGTTTGGTTCGTGGAAGAAAACAGGGAGATGAATGTGTTCTTGTGAAAAATGAGGTTGGATTGTCTCATTATAAGAGCCTGTAACTCAGATACTTTTCCAGCAGAATTCAGAATAATGTGTAAAACAGTCTTCCATATTAAGTACCTTAATTCAACTTCATTAACTGGTACAAATGGAAAAAGGGTAAACTTTTCAAACACGAAGTTAAGATTCCAAAGAGGAGTCACCTGTTTCCTAAGTGGATGGATATGCAACACCCCCTTTCAAAAACTGTTTAACTTCAAAATTGTTAGAAAGGGGAAATCTAATGGCTTACAAACTGATGACTGGAAGATGAAAGAAGAGTAAGAAACGTCAGGGGTAGCAACTCAGACAGATACTGTAGAACCAGAAGTGTCTGGGCCAAAAAAAAGAATCCTGATTCTTACTATGGCACCAACATCAGGATTTTTAGTCTGTTTTAATACCTGTTGCACATATTCACAAAGAGGGCCTGAAAGGTATTAAGAGTCTAACATTCAAGCAGTTGACTGAAGTAATTGAAGGTTGGAGTGCATCAAACACCCTGTCTTGTGCAAGTCCATTTTGTAGGAAGCTTGAGGTAATTGCCTTTGGCCATTTTCAAAAGAAAGGAGAACCACTGTTCCAAACGATGGTCACCACAATTATCCTGTGAAACTCCTTCTGAAGTTTCAGAAGAACCTTGGTTATCAATGAAAAAAAACATTCCTGTCCATGGGAATAAAAAGGCATCAATCTTACAGGCCTCTGTGCAAGAATTTCTGTAGCAAAATGTCTTTACCATTTTGTTGTGAATGGAGACAAACAGATGTATTTGAGTAGCTCCTCACAGTGGAATTCATGGAAGACCCCAGGTTCAACATCCATTTGTGGGGGGTCTGCCCTGATCCTGCTCAGCTTGTCTGCAGCAGTATTCTGTTCTGAAGGAATGTAAACAGTCTATAAGGATAGTTTGTGCCGATTTGCTGGTTTTCCAGCGTACCACAGCTGGTCATGAAAAGACGGTAGGATCTGGTTCTCCCTATTTGTTTATGAACTGAAGTTAGCCATGATTACAAGTGAGGGCTTGAAAGCCAGCATTTATTACAGCCATAATTTCTTTGTCATTTACATGTTTCAGTCTGCCCTTTTTGTTTCACATACTCTGAAATGTCAGCCCCTTGGAAGCAGCACCCCAAGCAAAATTTGAGACTTCTGTGGTTACAGACTGAGTAGGGTCTGGAAGGGAGAAAAGTAGATCAGGTTTACCCACCACAGTAATTCCCTTTTCATCAACCCCACCACTTTTTCATCAATCTAAAATATGTAGCGCTGATGCTAGGGCTGGGTCCACACAGATTTGGGGAATAATTAATTTTTCTCTTGTGAAGCCTGGCCAAAGAAAATATGTGAACTGCTGAGGCCATGAAACCCACAATCCTGAGATATTCCCTGGCTGGATTATATCAAAAATTGTTCCGGGGAAAAATCTATTTTTTTTTCCAGAGGAAGAAAAGCCATTATGAGAGATGTATCCAGAAGACAACCCAGACACAATATACGTTGAGATTAAATGAAAGAACATTTCTGTGTTCACCAGAAACCCCAGACTGAAAAAAAGGTTTCTTACTCAAGCGAGAGATTCTTGATATGCTGTAAAACGAATATGCAAAAATAAGGCAGTCATCTAAATATGGGAAAATGTGAATGTGGGCTATTATTGGTGACAGGCACTTTTGTAACACCCATGGAGCTGTAGGCAAACCAGAGAGTCACAGAAAATCTTAAAAATGCCTGAATTATTTGAGAATTGGGATGAGACTATAAGCATCTTTTTAAATCCAGAGTAACCAAAAAAAAATCGGGTGGGATGCAAGATAACTTTGCAAAGATCATTTTGAATTTTGGGACTTTGATGTGAGAATTTGGAAAAGAAATACCTATGACTGGTCTCCGACACCAGAAAGATTCTTGAGACAGTATTTACTACAGAATAGAAGAAAACAGCAAGGTTTGATTATATGGATGTGGAAGGATCCTCTGAAATGGAGAAAGGGACTCCCACTTCCAAAGGAAAGATTTTTCACAACAAAAGTGTCTGAAGATAGCTGGTGCCACAGAGGGAAATGAAGACCTAGACTTCAGGACAGTTTTACTGAAATGCCAGGGTACAGAGAGGGAAAAACATGACGGAGCATATAGTCAAGTCTGCTTTTTAGTTTGTCCTTGGATTTGGAAAGATCTTCACATCTTTTTTTGTACGTCCCTACCATTGGCTTATAAAATTTTATTTGCCTGGACCTTGTTGAGACTATTTATTTTGTTTCCCATAAATGCTTCCTGAACTGGAAGGAAAGTTCATATTATATTTTAGCACAGAGGGTTGAAAAATCTTAGTGATTCTCTGAATTAACTTCCCTTTTTCATCAAATCTTTTAAGGAACTCAAAGACCAGACCAAACATTATCTCTTTATCCAGGGAAGCATTCAGGATTTCAGTTCTGACATACTCTAGTAAATTCTGGGAGCATAGAAAGGCAAATCTTTTCATTGCTGGCCCAGGAGAAACTGCTCTACATACAGCATCATCAGTGCTATAAGAACATTTTGAGTGTTTGGTTACTTGAGAAACGGAATATTAAAAAAGTTCATACATGTCCTAGTCTCTAAAGAAATGAGATCAGCAATTAACTTTTGCATATTATCAAAAGAAGCCAGTGGAACATGCGAGTCTGACAGTTCCTTATTCTGGAGGCTAAGGTATAAGAATATAATTTCTTCCCAAATCTTTCAAATGCTTTTCCCTCTTTGTGAGAAGGAATACGGTCAACTGCCAAAAGATATTTAGTAGAAGATTGTTTTCACAAAGAAATCACTGCAGGATCTTATCTGGGTTTGAAAAGAGAAATGTGTGGGACTGAGGAATCTTATACCACTTATCAGATTTTGGGGGCTGGTGGGTGATTGTCAGGCACACTGGTGGTTGGCAAAAGAAAATCATCTAATGCTAGCAAAACAGAAGGAGCAGCAGTAGGCTGAGGAAAGTTCACCAGTAATATGTCATAATATCTTTCCTGGGATTCTGGATTTTTTTTTTGCTCCACGATAAAACTCTTTCATTCTGGCTATAGTATCAGGGGGAAAAAAACTGAGGTGATTCTGGGTAAATGTTTTATGCAGAATCTGATTTCCCCCTCTTATGGAATAGGCACTTCAGAAACAATACAAATATAATTTCTGTTACTCAGACTAGGAATCACAATGTTGTGGAACACAATCCATATCTAATTCCTGTCCTCAGAAATATAACCAGAGTTTGAGACAGAGAGAGGAAAATCATTTTCTTTTAAAATTCTATTAAGAATTTAAAGACTGGAAGGCTAGAAATGAGCCCATAGCAAAATCAGCTCATCTTCCCTTTCCATTCTATGTGAAACAAGAAAAGAAAAATTCCTAACTTTGTTTTTTTCTGGGATATCCTCCAGAAGATGACTGACCTGTGGATGGGTCCCTTCTCTGGAAATCAAGCTCCTTGGGTTGGCTTTCCAGTACAGCATCATCCACTCCCTCCTCTGACAAGCACAGCTCTCCCTTGTCAGAAAGGGAAAACTAAACCTCCAGAGAATGTGCCTGTCTTCTCGTCTTTAGTGGCTTTTTGTGTCCTCATGAAAACTGATATTTTAAAAGGAAATTCCCTTCAAATGAGATGTTAAACTGTGGTCCCATCTGCATGAGTTGGTGTTAGCTCAGGTGAATGTAAAAGATCCCATGGCACCTATCGAAAAGAGTAGGGGAAGTTCCCCAATGCCTTGGCCAAATTTTACCTAGTAGTATAAATACTACCTCAGCTTTCCCCTGTAAAGATGGCACTAGCCTATTGGGACAAACCCAAACAACAAAGTAAAAGTAAATAAAATAAACTAACTAAAAATAAGTTATGTACTCACCATAACTATGAATCTGTGTTGTCCATTTTCATTCTTCCTCAACTAATGGATCTCTAATTTGACCACAGATCTGGCTCGGCAGCAATTACTTAGACTTTTGGATCCAGCCCTCGAGCTCCTCCCACTACCCACAATGCCCCAGTATCCTACAGTACCTCAGATCAAGTTAGCTGCTACAAATACAAAAAAGCAAATAATCCAAAAATAGTGAACCAAGAACATAACATGACATGAACCAGGAATCCAGGACACTGAGAGTTGGTTATAAAAGTCCACCTTTATTCACCATACAGTTTGTTTTAGCGCTTTCATCTCTTCCAAAGAGACTTCACCAGAAACAAAGAACTTAAACAATTAACACTTTTTATAGTGTGGATAATTGATGACATCACACAAAAAACTTTCAAACTTTTAAAGCACTAAATGCATTTTAAAATCTACTATCTAAAAATCAATGTTATTGAAGTTTAAAAATATATATATTGTTCACCAACAACATGAAAAATATGTATATATAGAAAACTGGGGACAGTACTCACATACTAAACAACTATTACCATATATGTGCACCCATTGTATGTACACATTATAAAAGCATCTCACAATATAGTGAAAAATAAAATAAAATAAAATAAATAAACTTTGCATGAAGCAATATTTATTATAAGATTATAGCTGGTTAGATCTTTCTATTAAAAAAATACAAAAAAGCCCACCTCAGACCAACATGGAAGGAAAGCTGATAGAAAAGAACCGGTGCTCACACATGGAATATCTGCAGTCAGGTCACTCCAGGAAAGGAAAAAGAAAGGGGGGAAGTTGAGGAAGAATGATAACAGACAACACAGATGCATAGTTATGGTGAGTACACAACTTTTATACCTGATGCTGTCATTTTCATTCATTTCTCAAACGATAGGACAGAGTCCCCAGCTATGTGAATCTTGGGTGACCCTAATGGAAAGATATTCCGGAGTACTGCAGGACCAAAAGCAGCCTGTTTCTAGAGATTAAATCCAATTTGTAATGACAAATAACAGTATGAGCATTGGACTAAGTGGCTGCCATACAAATATCATCAAAAGCAGATGAAGTAGCTATGGAGCTAGTGCATTATGCTTTAGGAGGTTTAGGCAAATCAAGACCTTGTTGACTGTAAATGAATGACATACAATCTGTTACCCCCTTTGCTAAGGTAACTTTAGAGACTGGTTTACCCAGTTTACTGGAGGAAACAAGGTGAACAACCAATCTGATTTTCTGAAGTCTTTTGTCCTATGGAGATAAAAATGGAGTTGTCTACGCACATCTAAAAGATGAAACATGTATTCAACTTTGTTAGAGATGTTGGGGAAGAAAGCCAGTAAATTGATAACTTGGTTAATATTTGCATCTGAGGCTACTTTGGGGAAAAAAGGAAGGAGTAGTTCATAAGGTAACCCTATCGTTATGGAAAACAAAGTACAGGGATTTACAGGAAAGGGCTTGAAGGTCAGACATGTGTCTTGCGGTGTAATAGCCACTAGAAAGACCATTTTCCAAGAAAGGAACTTCAGATCAAATTTAGCAGATGGCTCAAAGGGTCTCTTATGTTAAAGCCTGTAGTAGAAGCATTAGATCCGGGGGGGGGGGTGTATTTCACTGGAGGGCTAAACAAAAAGGTGCCTTTAAGAAAAACTTGTACAACTTGGATGAAGCTAGAGGGAAAGCACATTCTCCAGTATGATAATTAGAGATAGCTTCTAATTGCATTTTGATGGTAGAAAAACTAGCTCCTTCTTTAAAAATGGAAACTAGGAAATCCAGGACAGCAGGAATAGGAGCAATATTGAGATCTAATTCTCTTTCAAGGGCCCAAAAAGAAAATATTTTCCATTTACTGTTGTGTATTTTCCTAGTAGAGGCTTTCTGGGATGACAGCAATATCTGACAGATGGGGGAGGAAAGCCTGGGCTGTCTAACCATAAGTGGAATTGGAGAAACCATGAGGTCAACTTGAGGCCTGTAATGTCTAAATATGCCATCCTTACGGGATGAAAGAGGTGGCCTGGAATGGGGTCCAATATCCAAGGTAGATAAGGATGAGACCAAAGGAAGGGAAACCACACGACAAGGTCAAAAGGGGGCAATGAGGATAACCTTGTTCTTCAACCAAAGTGCTTTCTGTAAGAATTTGGGAATTAGAGGTAAGGAAGGGTAAGTGTAAAGGAGACCATAGAGGTAACTTTCCTGGAGAGGGGATCAGGGCAAAGAAGCTGCTGCACTTTTTGGGGAGGAGAAAAACAGATGGCAGCACGGCTGACTCTATCAAGAAAATCCATTCTGCCACTGATTGAGAGATTACTAATGAGGCATTAGGATAGATCTGCTGAGCTTATCCGCTACTATGTTGGATTTCACAGGGATGTGCATTGCCATAAGAAAGTATCTGGAGAGATTGCCCACTGCCAAATTTTCATTGCCTCTCAACAAAGGGGATAGGATCGAGTTCCCCTGTGTTTGCTGATGTACCAGCCCACAAACATGTTGTCAGTTTGGATCGCAACAGTCCCCTAGGAAGGGGGTCCTGAAAAGGTCTGCAGTGCTAGGAGGACCACCGTCATCTCCGGGACACTGATATGCAGATTGGTCTCTTCAGGGGACCACATACCTTGGACCATGTTTCTCAAGAAATGCCCCCTCCCACCCCAACTAGGAGACATCCATCGTCACTGTGACTACCGAGGGTGGAAACAAAGGGACAGCACTGACATAATTCACTGGATTGGATCCACCAACAGAGGTAGTTTTTGGTGGTGAGGAGCCAATCATATGGGTATGGAAACACCCCAAATCCACACAGCATCATGTGAGCTGCCACCACTGCCATACACTTGGTAAACACCCTAGGGGCTGTGGTGAGACCAAAGGGCAGGGCTCTGAAATTATAGTGACTGGTCCCCAGCTGAAGGTGCAGGTATCTTTGGGAGCTTCTGTTCATCCTGATGTGACAGCACATGTCCTGAAGATTAACAGAGCACATCCAATCATCCTTTCGCAAACATAGCAGAATGGACTGAACCGTGACCATCCAGAATTTGGAGTTCTTCACAAACTGACTGAGCTTGCTGAGATCTAGAAGTAGTCTCAGGTCCCCTGTTTTCTCTGGCATTACAAATAATCTTGAGCAAGCTCTGAACCCTCTCTGGTCTGGTGGGACCTCCTGGATGACTCTGTTGTTTAGCAAATTTTGAACTTATAAGGCTGCTAATTCCAGCTGACTGGGTGGAATGTCATTTTCTGTTGGTTGTCAGGATTTGTCAAAATGGTATGAAGTAAACTCTGGGTATGATTTTTTTTGCACCCGTGTCAGTTGTTATTGATGCCCAGGCTTCTGGATGCAGAGACAAGCACCCCCCCCAACTGCCTCCAGAGAACAACAATCGGGCAACTCTTAAGAAGCGCTGAAAGGGTTTATCAGAGAAGAAATCTTGAAAACCCTGGTTCTGCAGACTCTTCTCCCATGATGGCACTGTCTCCCATTAGAACTACCCCCTCTGACCCTGGGGGAAATTTCCCTTCATGAGTCTTAGAAAAAACCTTAAGATTTTCAGAAACATAGTTTTCTACCCCCTCTCAGATTCCTGGAAAAAGATCTCTGAGAGATAGAAAAACATTCCTACTGCGGACAAGGTCTTTCCATCCTGTTCACTGCATGAGAAAGTTTCTTTAAAAGTTGGGTCAAACAAGGAAGATCTATCAAAGAAGCACTGATGAATGACAACTTGAAGGGCTTTGCAAAACTACATAAGTGCATCCAGGTGCGTCTCCTTACAACCATGTTTGAACCCTTCACCCGTGAAATACCTTCAGCTGCATGAAAGATCAACCTCGTGGGATGTTTTGGATATAGACCGGAGGGTGGTCAGTTGTGAAGACAGTTTCTTACTTTCCTCAACAGACATGGACCTAGAAAGAGATCTGGAGAGTTCTTTAAGCATATCTCCTTGTAACCTAGTGAAGTGTGCCAAATAATTCAGCAAATGTACAGCAAATGTCACTGAGGTGTAAACTCATTTTCTGAATCTGTCCCAATGCCCTAGACTCCCTGTTAGAAGGATGGATAGAAGAACTGTGCTCTGCCAGCTCCTTCTTGGTGGCCACCACCATAACCATGGCATCTATAAAAAGTCACTTACTCCAGTGTGGTCTGTTCTTTGGAGGAGCAAGAAATCTGTCTGGGCGATGAGGGATTGGTTCTTCAGTATCGGGATCCTTCAATGCCTGGTGAGAGACCAGATCTATAAGCTCATCTGCTGGGGGGGGGGGGGGATAACCCAGGACACAGATGGGCAGGACCCAAAGCCATCCAGGAACACTAACTCCTCTTGGAAAGGGGGATCTGAATATCATCTACCTATCCCTTTAAGGATCTCTAAAATGTCTCCAAAGGACATGTCTTCTAGTGGAGACCTTGGGACCACTCCCCTTCATCAAAGTCAGTGTCTTCGGTAAGAGACACCTGAGGGGAATCTAAGTGCCTCCTTTTGCATATTCACTTGGGGGGAAGCTCTTCAGTAGGTTGGTCTGGAGAGGTACTGTCCAAAGATAGAGGAATGTCCTGAAGAGGAACTGCCTTGAAGCTCAAATGGGCTGGCTGTCCCTGCAGAATAAGGTTTTGAGGTTCAATTCTGACCCGATGGAGGTAGTGGGGCAGGATCTGAATAAAGGAGTCTGAACAACTCTCTATCGAGAGAAAGCCCTCTCCACCACCTCAAAAGCAAAAGGGCCAGGAGAAGCTGTGGCCGGTCATAATGGAGAAGAAACCTCAAGTGCTGCCAATCTCCAACCCTGTCTGGACCCTGCTTCAAGGGAGGATTCGGACCCGAGCTGTCCAACGCTGAGGAGAAGGGACAGCTCCAGCAACACTGGAGTTGAAACCAGCATCCCGGATCCAGCACTGACGCTTCAGCTCTGAGACTTGACCTGCTCTAGGAGATTAAGCACCGAATGAGTCAGAGATGCTGTTGGACTGGAAGACCTAATCATCTTCAGATCTGACTGAGACACTCTCAGGATTCTCAGATCAAAGTGCTCCAAAATCACTGAACAGATAAGAGAAGGAGAAACAATTGCATGAGAAGTAGAAGGGAGGCTCATGGATCCGAAAGGAGACAGAACCGGAATTACCCCCATTTGAATCTGAGGACTGAGAAAATTCCTCATTATCCTATCCATGTCAGCTTCTGATAGATTCCAGGAGGACCTGATGGAGGAAGAGGTAGACTGACGGCATGACAACCTCCTTGGGGTTTCTTGTAGAAAGGGGGAATGAAGCAGAGAGAAGACAAGCTCTGGTGAAAACTGAGGAGATAAGATCCTTGGAGATTTAGATGTCACTATAGTTGGATCAAATTTTTTCAGAATTTTGGATGGTCACAAACCACCTTCTGTGTTCCCTGGCCTCTAAAGAGAACTTTAATTTCTTAAATGGGTTTGAAACAGAAGCAGCAGAGGAAGGCAGCAAACCTTTCAATACAAGTTTATTGTGCCGGTCACTCAAAGCACTGTATTAAAACCAGTGCAAATGGAACACTGAGTGTTAAGGTGGGCTTAGCCCAAACAATAAATGAAATAAATCCCCTGTGGGCATCAGAATTGGGTATCTAATGCCCACAGGAAGTGCACTTTTTGAAACCTGTACATTTTTCAGCCATCATGGTCAAAAAATAGAGAAAGAAAGAAAGGTGGTGAAAGTACCAAAAGAGAAAGGCGTACCAACAATGGTGGCTGAAAAATACCCTTTGAAAGGGTAGGAAAGAAAGGGAAGCAGGAAAGTGTACCAACAATGGTACGGAAAAGTACACAAGCGCAAGGTAGAAAAAAGGGAAAAATTAGAAGAAATGTGCAATGCAAAAAATCTGAAACACTAGGAGGCAGGATGGGTGAGAAAGAAGTAATTTGAGAGAAAAATAAAACTCCAAAGTATTTACTATCCACACTCGATACAGCAGGACCCACGTCTGAAGCGTTATGTAGGATACTGGAGCATTACGCAAAATGGGAGGAGCTC
Organism: Protopterus annectens; assembly: GCF_019279795.1. NCBI lineage: Eukaryota > Metazoa > Chordata > Ceratodontiformes > Protopteridae > Protopterus > Protopterus annectens. The sequence goes on along the minus strand of NC_056735.1, from coordinate 1,426,905,696 downwards.
GAGAGTTGGATCCAAGAGCGTAAGTAATTGCGGCCGAACCAGATCTAACATCAAATCATAGACCTGTCAGTTGAGTAACAAATGAAAATAACATCAAATATGTATACGGTCACAATTACTAAAAACATCTTCCTAGCCTTAAATTAAAATCTCCATCAGAAAAAGTAAACTTTTCTTCACAGAAATTTAGAAAGTGAAAGGTCTTCCTCAACAGGATATTTTATCTTCTAAGACTTACTGAAGTGCTAGTCAACTGTTAATCACTCAAATCCAGCAGGGAAGAGTGGTACTTCAATAGGAAAGCTCTGAAGGTTTGGTGCTTGAACCTTGTACAGCAGTTATGGTGTAGAAGGTGACCTTAATTTTTGGAAACTGGCTGGCTGTCATATCTTTGACAGGATGCAACCCATAAAGCTTTAGATTCCTTTGTGATTCTGATGTGCAGGTATCCATCCTGGAGATTCAAAGATCATACCCAGTGTCCTCAGAACAGAAAAATGGAATGTACCATGACGTTTCAAAATGACTCCTTGACAATATACTGATTAAGGTAGCTCAAATCAAAAACGGGCCTGAGGTCCTGATTATTCTATGGCACTAAAAAAGTAGAAAAGTAAAACCATTGACCATTTTTGACTGACAGGAAGTCTTGGATGACTTATTTTAGTAGCAGGCCCTGAGCTTTCTTTTTTGCTGTAAATATTGGAGGGGGGGGTCAGATACTGGGAAGAGGAAAAGACTGTGGACTGGGAGGGGGCAAAAAAGGGGAACTGAATAGCTTTTGGACATGTCCTCTCATCAACCTGTTGCACTTGATGGACTTTCACAGTGAATCATGGAGAGAGATGATCTTCAGCTGTCTCCAGACAGAAGCAGACAGTTAAGCCTTCAAGGATGTGAGAACTGCTTCTGGAAGAAGTTCCATGTGATCTGCCATTGTTTTGCAAAGAAACACATCCATATTTAGAAATTGCTGCAACCATGGCAACACATTCCAGAAACTTGAATGTTCACCTGTTGGGAGTGATGGAATTAAAAGCTGGCGTGGCCTGCAATACATTCTCGTAAACAGATGTTGAGAAGCCTGGAATTTCACTCCAACATTAGTGAGAGTACTGCCTTCAATTTCCTGTTTTTCTAGTTCACTTTTTGCCAAATCTCTGAAGAGCAAGGATCTATCAAATGGGCATTTATGAACTTAACTTTGGAGTTCTCAGTGAACTCTGTTACACCAAGCTACCACTGATGATGAATAAGACATTTCATGCTCAGTGCAGTTGTAGAACCATCAACCACCCTTATGGGTAAGATGAATGGTCTGATTTGTTACAGCAACAGAAGTTGTAATTTAATACTGTAACTTGGGTTTAATGTCCAAATCTTTTAACTTGTACAAAGTCTTGGCAATTTAATCAGGCAAGTTTTTCTGAGAGATATATGCATGCAGTAATTTAACACTCTTATGGAAAAAGCAACGGAGGAAAACACCCTGTCGTTTGATCTGTCCAAGGAACACAGTTCTTTGTTTGGGGGATGAGTGACCTTGGAAAAGGGTTCTGCAGCCTTGTTATACTCAGCAGTAACCATAATTTGGTCCACAGCTTGGTTTTGCAGCCAGGTAGGGCTGTCCTTAAGAGGGGACAAATACATTTGCCTGGGCAATTTAAGGTTCACAGTCACCTCTTCCAGGTTCTTCCTGACATTACCTAACACTGATCTGGCCATTCTATCAGCTGCTGTTACTTCCCAAGAGGAAGACCTGGCAGACTGGAAGACCTCAGTTAGGATGTGGGCTGATTTGGAAGGGATGTCTTGAGGCCACTTAACTTTGATCCCGAACAGCTTTAAGATTTCCCTAAATTTGCAGTCATCAGGAGGTAAGGCAGGGGAGTCAGCTTTCTTGTCTTCATCCATCGTGGGGGATGAAAGACTCCATGGGGAGTCTTCATGTTTTCTCTTACACTCGTGTACTTGGATGAGACAAATCTAACAAGGAGGAAGGCTGCATACTGGACATAAGGCTGACATCCTCTCTGAAGACTACAGTCCCTCTGTCTTGGGTTGGAAGAGGAAGTAAAGCAGAAGAAGCAGATAAGGACTGCAGGTGAGCCACAGTCTGGCTCAGTTTGATGATGGTTAATGCAGTGACGCCTGCATCGCAGACAGGAACCTGCATGACCCTAAAGCTGAGACAGGGACTGGCATCAGCATCAACCTCCTTATTCCTATTTTGTACATGGGATCAGGGTGTCACATCAACAGTAACCATCACCTAGAGCCAATGCTCACAGTGCTGGGTAGCTAGCCCTGACACAGGCACCATCAAGCTCAAATAGTCAAAACAGCTTGAAGTCAACCCTGACCCCAAGACTAATGAAACTAATGCCAAATTCAATGAATACAGAATGGGCCTGACCCTTAAAGTTGGGGCATATGTAAGCTCCTCAGCAAATTACATAATTACTAACATCGAATGTCAAAAGTACAAGTTCAAAAAGGGTATACTCAGTCCCAAGACGACAGGGATCAAGGTCAGGCTTGAAGCACTGACTCCCTGATGCCAAGACAGGTACCAGACCCAAGAAGGTGGAGCTCAAAATCTTTGATGTCAACAGCTCAGTCAATACTAAGGCAATTGAGGTTGAAGGGAATGACCCGAAAGAGACCACTGATGCCGCTAACAAATCAGACAGGGCGATTGATGGCAGAATAGGTATTGAAGCTCAAACCAAGTTAGAAAGTAAGAATTAAGAGCTAGGTCAGAGAAACCCAGCAATGCAGGAGCTACAGAACCCCTGAAGCTATGAGTTGAAGACATCTGCAACCACATCTTCTAGATCTTTAAAAAATGCTTCTATATTTTTGTGAAGTCCAACTGGACAGAAACAGACCTATTGGGTATACCAGATGCAGAGAAAGAAGGCCTAGGGATATGTAGCTCCAGTTCTGATGCAACATGTTTGTGAAACACAGGAGCAATAGGAAGTCATTTTGAGAACAGACACACCAGAAGCATGTTTACTAGATACTGGGTGATATAACTAAAATGACACCCTCAGAAAACTTTGTGCCAACATCAACTGCCTGATGGAAATGAATGAGCTTCCTTAACAGCAAGCATTTTTTTTCCTTTTGGAGAAGAAAACTATGAGGTGGAAGGACTTGGATAATGAGTAGCCCTGAGCTGCTCATACCCAAATGTATTTTGTGATCTTTAATAGTGGAGGACAGAAAGAGACAGATAGTACAGTCCTACAAAAATGAACCTATCTGTGACATTTAAGACATTTGGACTTCTTGGCTGGGCTGGAATATTGGCACCACACTGGTACCCTCCTTTCATTTGTTGCACTACATGGTAACACTAGATCCATTATTAGCTTTGCTGCACAGCAACACATCCTATTTACTTCTGTTATGAAACATGAATTTCTCTTAATAGTTCTGTATACTGTGTTCATCCTTAACAATCTTCTAATATTTTGAGTCTTATTTACTTTCTGTAATATATATTTTTCATCTATCTTAATATGCTTATCCATCTCTATTAAATCAAACAGGTTTTCTCGTAGATTGTTTTCTTCTGGAATGAGAGCATCTTTGCTCTCTGTTTCCTGTGAGCATACTACAGAAAGTTCCAGAACATTTTTTTGAGACATAGCCTCTTCAGATGCACCCTGCTTCATCTGCTGCTCCTTCATATTGGGATCCACTGGCCTATCACTCCGCAACATTACCTGCGTCAAAGTTGCCACTGTTTCTTGCTCCTTCCCTTATTGTGCAACTTCAACTGGACTTTTGTACCAGTCTCCCACAGAAGGCTCCAGAGCATCACCATGTGACAAATCTTCAGATGCTTCCCACTCCATCTGGTATTCCTTAATCTTTTCATCTTTTTTCAAGTGGCCCAATGTTTCTTTGTCTGCATAATATTATTTGTTGATCTGTTCTATTAAATAACATACATTTTAATTTGTAGCTTTTCTTTTTCAAATATTTTTCTTTCCTCAATCTGAGTAACAAAATCAATTAATAAATAAGTAACACAGTCATGAATATACTGCTCGGTAGATTAACCACTATCTCTAAAGTGGTCAACACTACCTTTCTTTAAATAAATGTGGTTTTAGTTTCTTCTTGAAAATGTTTAATGTGTTTTTTTTTTCTTAGTTTATTTGGGATATTCTACTGGACAGCTAAGTGGTAGTTATTCATTTATTTATTTTTGACAGACTGTTAATTTAAAAGGTTGACAACTACCCAATTGTTTTGCAGTTGTTTGCATACTACAACTAAGCCTAACTGGGGCTTCTCAGAACAGTGGTGTAATTATGCTGTACTACCACATTATTATTATTGCTTAGAGAATGGGTGACCTGTAGGTTGGAATCTTGACAGGAGAACAAACCTTCTCCAGAAGGGTGTTAATTTACAGGTAATGCCCACTGAAAAACAAGTTGGGCCTCGCAACACCCCTGGGCGGGCATTATTTGCACAGTAACACAGACCCTGTTGGGCATTATTGCTTGCAGGATAGTGAAAGGCAGATCAATTAAACTTCCACATGTGGCAAGAATTTTAGAAAGTAAATGTTTCAACTTTATTACTTTATAAAAACTCTTTTTACATAAAAGTGTTGCATTGTTACTGAAAAATAGTTCTACCAAAATATTGCATATTATATAGCATAAGTAAGCTGATATTTATACTACAAATGCACCCCTAATGAAATGTGAAGCATTATTAATGTGAAAAAATGCTCATCTATCCAACCATATAGCAAAATTACATACAGCCTATATCTACTACATGTCTGCTTATTTTTCCAGAGTAAACTGATGTGTGGAGAAATATGCAAAATGTGGTTTAAACTCTGTTAATCAGTATTATGCCCTTTGCCACATAACAGTATATTATAGTGTTTGAATATGCCTACTTCAAAATGGTATACTACAGTGCATGACTCTGCCACTATGTACGATACAACAACAGGGTTTGGATGAAAAGATCACATGATCGGGCTTGTGTTGGGGGAAGCTCCCCCCAAGTAAATGCAATTTTTGGGGGTTGTTTTTGCTTGATCATGAAAGTATGGCTGTTTTCATTGGATTTTGTTTCGTAATGTGTCCAACCTGATTTCTGCATAGTCAATATTTGTTATTTGACATGTGAAGGTTGATCTTTAGTTTTTAATGTTGGGTTCTACAGCTATACATCTACATGTATGTAGCTATATATTTACATGTATGTATATATATATATTATATATATATATATATATATATATATATATATATATATATATGGGTCCCCTACACGTGGTCGAAATGCCAGAAAGTCGAAACCAACATGGCCAAGACCATATGCTCGACTTTTTGAATCCTGACCATGTTTAACGAACATCTCCGTGCAGTGCGGAATGGAGATATTTCCATTTCCGCACTGTAGTGCAATCTCTGAGTTGGTATATTAAAGTTACGGGGGGTGGGGGGCATAGCCCCCCTGCTAACAATTAGAAAGTGCGTTAATGTTGTGTATTTTTTTTTTTTACATGCTCGAAATTGCATCAGTCGAACATATGGTCTCGGACATATGGGTTTCGGCTTTCTGCAATTTCGATCATGTATAGTAGACCGACCCCCACACACATAAATAGGTATGCTGAAGTTAATACATCAGCCATCAAAGGGTAAAAAAAAAAAAAAAAGCTCCAACATACAGTACATGCTCCAAGACATAACTTTGTTGCATGCAAAGAAAGAACGTAATCTCAATGCATTCAAATAAAGAACATTTTTTGCAGGCGGGTAAAGCCTACCTGCACCACCCACACCCCCTGTTAATTAAATATATCAACTCCAAGACCGCTTAAAACCATGGAAAGGGCATATTCCCCAACCCCTGTATCACAGTGCACTCGCATAAAAGCCAAATTAAGTTGGCAGAAAAACTGTTGAGTGACTCACCAATCAACCAGTGATAATGCTCTTGTACACGTGTGTATGTGTGTGTGTGTGTGTGTGTGTGTGTGTGTGCGTGTATCTGTGTGTCTATATATATAGTGACTGTTGGGCCTAGACTGGAAAGCATACTTCTTGTTGTGGTGTTGCCTGTGTACTGGTTGGGACTGCCTTTATCAGAGGGCATGTCATGCAAAGGAAATGTAGAGTTTCTGTGGCTGAGGCAGGCAGGCAAATCAAAGAGAGAGAGGCTGTCCATAAGTAGTAGGAGCAGCTACATGTATGTGCATATCACAGCCATCACCTTGACAGAGTTAGATTCCTGACCTCTGGCTCTATAGAGTTTTCAGAATATGAAGAACAAAGGCAGGTGTCCCAGAAAAGTGGAAAATGAAAACGAGATATAGATTTCACTACCTGGTGTTATGAAAGACATACAGAATTTTTGTGCAGCTTGCCCAGAATGTCAAAGGATAGTGCCCCACTCAGGGTTGATGAGCCCCATTAGAAAGAATAGTAATGGACACTACAGGTGTACTTGTAAAATCAAGTATGGGCCATTAGTACATCCAGGCACTCAATGATTATGCAATAAAATTTGCGAACTATAACACCCATAGTAAAAGAGCAAATATATGGAAAGAGCACAAGAGACACCATGGAAAGCATGTAACAAAACTGCTCTTCTCAGACAAATCAGAGGAAGAGAGAAACAGAGTAATCATGTTAGTATTCACTGCTGAAATAATCTTTTTTTGTTTGTTTAGAAAGTGAAATAAATTATATGGCAAGACAAGTGGAAAAAAATGAAACCAGAAAAGTTTTATCAAGCAAATATTCTCCACCTTTGAAGAGAAACAAGAAGTTATGTACTTACCATAATGTTCCATGTGTGTTGTCCACCTCAGCCTTTATTCTCACTTGTGGGTCGGATCCTATCCATTGGATCCGTCTCTGCCTTTTACAAAAGCTTGAGGCCTTCAGCAAATCTCATGGGCATTCTACCTTACCCATAATGCAATTCCATAACTCCTTCAGATCTTGTTTGCCCATGATAAATAATATTAGAGGTAAAGCTATTCATAGCTTAACAGGAAAGAGGTTTCTGAGGCTATACAGTACTATTACACCCGATTAGTGTATAGGCAGTGGGTATCGTGGGTGAGTTGTGAGAATACAGGCCAAGATGGACAACACACAAGGTATGTTATGCTAAGTACATAACTTCTTGATGTGATGTTGTCAATCTCTCCTTTATTCTCACTTGTGGGACTGTGTCCCAAGTTACCGGATTCTTGGGTCTGATTTCTGCAGTTTTATATAGGTAAAAAGGTAAAAATGTAACTGTCCATGAACGTCCAGTAGATGTAATGAGTTCTTCTTTCGGCTTTTCCCGGTTAGGAGTCACCACAGCAGAACTCCGGTCCGCTAATGATTGGCAGTAGATTTTTATGGTTCCGAGGTGCAAGCTCGACGCCCAGCTTTCAACGAAGTCATGCCCATTTACGCACGTCTTTCGAACACCACTCGACCGCAAGGAGGGCATGCACACTACACACAGAAGGCACTCCAGCCGTATGTAATGAGTATTCTCCTTTATTCTGGAAATTTGGGAGAATATAGGTAACTCAATAGATTGCTTGAGGTTATTTTCAGACACAACTTTGGTCAGAAATGAGGGGTTGGTGCGTAAAGAAACTGTCCTTACGAAATATCAGGTATGGTGGCTTGGCGGATAATGCTTGCAATTCTGAAGCTCTCCATGCTGAGGTAATGGCTACTAAGAGGAGGGTCTTCCAAGAACGATACTTCAAGTCACACGTAGCAGAAGGTTCAAAAGGAGGATAGATAATACCTGACAACACGAAATTCAAACCCCAAGGTTGGGATGGATTTTTGCATGGAGGTTTTAGCATTGTAGACACCTTCAAGAATGCTTTAAAAAGTCTGTTTGACATGATATCATACCCATTTTCTCCTATATGAAAGTTTGAAATTGCTGCCAATTGAAAAGCTAAGCCAAAAAGTATACTATAGAATGAATGGGAGCAGTAATGGGGTCTATTTGATTAGTGTTGGCCCATGAAACAAATATCTTCCATTTCCCTTTGTACAGCTTATGTGTTCATAGGTAGGTACTAGGCTATCGGCCCAAGGGTCTACGTAAGCCTAGCCAACAAGATTCCCTGGCTTACGCCACCCAAGAAAGTTATTTTCCTGTGCCACTGTCGAGTTGATGTTGATGACTAATGAGAACATAACAAAATATGCCTGACTAGAGATGAAAGGAAAGGAAACCTGGTAATCAGGGGAATTGGAGCAGTCAAGCTGTTAAGTTGAGATTGTTTACATTGGGATGAACCATCCCTGATGGGTGAGTCAGAAGGTGTGGAACAGAGTCCAGAATCCAAGGTTCGCCCTGAACATGAGGCCAAAGGTAATGAAACCAAACTTGTTGAGGCCAATAGGGGACAATCAGGATTATTCGTCTCCAACAAAATTGCTTTCTGCAGAAATTTGGGAATTAGAGGAAATGGTGGAAAAGCATAAAGAAGTCCCAGGGCCAATCGTGAACAAGTGCATCCATTGGGGACTCCCCCAGAGGGGGGTTCAGGGTAAAGTAGTTACTGCATTTCGCACTGGTGGGCGGAGCAAGGAGGTCACAGCAAGCCTGTCCTCATTTTTGGAAGATCTCTTCTACAACTTCTTGATTGAGGGACCACTCGTGAGGCCATAATATGGCTCTGCTCAATTTGTCTGCTATTACCTTGCATTACCCTGGAATGTGCATTGCTATCAGAAAACGGTTGGAAGATGTTGCCTACTGCCAGACCCTCAGGGATTCAGGGCTTCTCGATAAAGGAGGTAAGATCTGGTTCCCCCCTGCTTATGTAACAAACCACAGACATGTTGTCTGACTGGATTGCTGTCGTTCCCAGAAGGAGAGTGTCCTGAAATACTTGCATCTCCAAAAGCACAGCCCTCATCTCTAGGATGTTGATGGGCAAATGGGCCTCGTGGTGATTACAGATGCCTTGAACTGTCTTCCCCAGATAAAACCCCCTACCCACCCTATCTGGGAAGCATCCATGGTCACTGTGGCTTGGGGATGAGCAGGAATAAAGTCACTGTCTTGAGACACCAGAGGAGAGTGAATCCACCACTGAAGATTTTTTTTGCATGAATTGGTTATCATGATCCTGTGTGTCATTGGAAATTCTAGAATTGACCATTGCGTGGAAAGTAACCACTGAAGAATTCTCATGTGGAGATGAGCTAGGGCAATGAGAACAGCTGAAGTGGCCATATTGCCCAATACGTGGAGAACTAGTTTGGCAGAAGTTTGTTTGTTTCTGATCAATGTTCTTACATAATGCTGAAGATGGTCCACTCTGTCTTGCGGAAGTTTTGCTATCATCCTTGTTGTGTTAATCTCTGCTTCTATCAAGACCAAGCTCTGACATGGCTCTAGAGCAGATTTTCCATTATTTATGGTAATTTTTAGGGAGAAACAGACTTGTAGAGTGTAGTCCTTGACTTGTAGTAGAAGATGCCTGGTCAGGGCGGTTATCAGCCAGTCATCCAGATATAGAAACACCCCGAATCCTTGGCATTTCAGGTGAGCCAGCACTACTGCCATGCACTGGGTGAACACTCTGAGGGCTGTAGTGAGACCAAAGGGCAGAGCTCGAAAGTGAAAGTGACCGGCTCCTAGCCAAACGAGCAAGTGCCTTCTGGATCACCTTTCCATCCGTATATGGTAGTACACATCCTGAAGGTCTGCAGAGCACATGCAATTGTCTTTTCCCAAAAATGAAAGCATCAGCTGCAGTGTCACCATCCAGAACTTGGTCTTTTTTACAGATTTGTTTAGAATGCTGAGATCTAAAATGGGTCTCCAGTCCTCTGTTTTCTTTGGAACCAAAATGAACTTTGAGTGAGTTCTAAATCCTCTCTGGTCTGCGGTACTTCTTGGATGACTCTTTTTCTTAGCAACTTTTGAATTTCTAAGGTTGCCTGTTCCTTTTGACTAGGTGGAACGTCTGGAATTGAATTGCTTATGGGAGTGGGGAAGATGAAGGGAATGATATAACCCCTGGATATTATGTCCAGCACCCATCTGTTGTTTGTTATTTTTTGCTAGATATGAAAGTGCAGAGATGATCATCCTCCAACTGTCTCCAGAGGCGAGCAGCACTGAAAAGGCCCATCAAAGAAAGATTCTCTGGAGCCCTGATTCTGTAGGCCACCCCTGCCGCAATGGTGGCATCTTCCATTATTGTTCCCCCTTCTGCCTCTAGGGGAACTTTCACCCTGTGTATCTTGGAAAGACCTTTGTGAGTTTTTGAACCACATCTTCCCACTACCTCGTTGACCTTTGGGAATGGGTTTAGTAGGTGTGGAAAAATGTACTCTAATGGCAGATAAGGTCTTGCCTTCCTGTTCACACCTGGTAAGCGTTACGTTTACTTTGGGGCCAAAAAGACAGGAGCCATCAAAGAAGGCATTAATGAAGGAAGACTTGAAGGGCTCTGCAAAATCTCAAAGGTGTATCCAGGCCTTCCTCCTAAGAGAAATGCCTGAACCCGCTGTCCTACTTGTTCCATCTGCTGTACATGATGAGTCTCATGGAGGGGTTTACAACTGAAATGGGGGTGGCAAGTTGAGCAGTTGCTTTGTCTGCCGCTGCATCAGCTATAGCTCCTTGAAGGGAGTCTGACAGGTCTTTCAACAGGTCCCTCTGTAACCTAGTAAAATGAGTCAAGTAGTTCAGCAACTGTACGGCAAAGGTTGCCGACGAAAAAACGCACTTCCAATACCTATTCAAGGTCCTAGAATCCTTATTCGAGGGATGGACAGAGGAACTGGTCACAGTTCCTTTTTAGTGCCCACCGCCACAACCATGGCATCAACTGCTATACCTTTAGTAAGGAGAGGGCTGTCCATAGTTGCTGTGATATACTTATTTGGCCTCCTAGGACTCGGCTCTAGGGAGTCTGGTGTCGCCCAAGCCTTCCGAGAGATTAATTCATTAGCTCATTGGAAAGAGTGGTCAGCCAAGAGGTGGAAGGGTGAGACCTAAAAGCCTTCAGGTATACTAACTCCGCAGCTGAAGGACTTATGGACTGCCAGTCACCTCTCTGGTTTAACATTTCCAGGATGTCTCCAAAGGAGACATCTTCAGGAGGTCAGGAGATCGTGGGGACCCTTCTGCATCATCAAGGTCAGTATCAGATGTGACTGACTCTTCTGAGGAGTCAAGATGCTTCTTCTTGTAAGTCCTCTTCCAAAGGACTTCCTCGGTGGGGTAATCTGGGGAAGTTTCAGAATGAGGGGGGTCCCTTGCTGGATGTCCTGAGGCCTGGGGTCTCTGTGGTCTTGTGGAAAGGGTACATGCGAAGGTAAAGTCATCGGCCCAAAACTGGAAGGAAGATTCTGGGTAGACTGTGTCTGAGATTGGAATCCAGTCATTACCCTCCTCATAACCTCAAAGGCACTCTGGCCCTGATTTGAAGAACACCCTGGATTAGAAAAAGGTTGTTAGAGCTGAGGGACAGAAGCTCTGGGGCAGAGGTAGGATCCAGACTCACCTGTGCTGAAGCCCCCCAGAGGCAGGGTCAAATACAAAGAGATCCAAACCCACTCTACGGGCTTGACAGAGGAGTATCATCTCCTAGAGGTCTACTGTTCCGACTGAGCAAAAGCACTCAGGGCAGATGTCGGATCCAAGGAACCCATGGGTCTAGGACCAGAGGCAGACACCAGTTAGACATCCGAATCTTCTGGCTCCGAAACCAGGGCATGGACTGGAGGAGGAGTAGGCATCAATGGGGACCGATGCCTTTGGGCAAGGTTGATGTCTTCAGGAGCCTCTACACTACCTTATCCACATCATCATCAGACAAACTTCTGGTAGATCGAGTAGATAAGGTTGGAGACATGGACTTAGTCCAAAATGGACATGGGAGCCAAGAAGGTATCGGTTCCAAAGATGGAGAATAGCTCCGGTATCTAAATTTGGTAGGAACCGAAGAGGTTGGAGTTGATGGCTCAAGTTGCTCCAAAGACTTCTCGGATCTGGTAGTGAATGGTTGTTCTGAAGAATCTGTAGGAACAGACAGCCTAGGGGCTTTTTGTTTCGGCTCCAAAGACCACTTCGGAGTCGAAGCAGGTCGCTTTTGAGACTTGTCAGATTTAGAGGATTTAGATGAAACTGCGGGGCTCTGGTGAAATAGCCTCAGGAAAAAGGAGACATAAGCAACCTTTTAAGATGAGCTTATTTTTATGCTTCATAAGAGCCTTTTCTTTAAATCCATGACAAATGGAGCATGATTCCTGAAGATGTAAAGGCCCCAAACATGCATAAAGTGTGTATATCACTTAGGGGCATTTTCTTACCACACTGTTCACATTTTTTGAACCCTAAGGGTTTTCCTTCTTGTTTTTGAGACATAATTCAAAGGTTTTAACAAGCTACAGAAATAAAGAAGCAAGTTAAGGAATAAAAGTAGGGCCCACACACACACACACACACACACACACACACACACACACAGTCACCAAGGAACGTCCTCTAACTTAAATGGACGTTAAGGAAGTAGAGGAAAGATAATTATTTACTTTATTTTTTAAAGAAAGATCATCCTCTAACTTAGACGGACAATGAAAGGGATATATGGAGAGAACAACAGTCAAACAGCAAATGCCCTCTAATTTAAACAGACGTGGGAAGGGAAACTTCACCATGGGAGGGGAAGGTATGAAAAGGGAACACTCACTCTCAGAAAAAAATGCTAAAAGGGTAGGGAATTTACTAAATAACTTCTAGAGAAAAAAATTAAAGTCAGAAAAAGGTCAAAGTAAATAAGTAAATATCACAAAGTCACTTAGCCCAGAGCTTGCTAAAGGACCACATCTTTTGCTGAACAGCAAATGAGATCCGAGGGAGTTAGAGACTGCATTATGGATAAGGTAGAATGCCCATGGGTTTTGCCGAAGGCCTCAAGCTTTTGTAAAAGGCCGAAATGGGTGCGACGGATCGGATCCAACCCACAAGTGAGAATAAAGGCGAGACTGACATCATCACATCTTATATTTCAGTATTATGTTTGCACAGGAAGTTAAGGTAGAGATGACACATCATCAATATCTCAAAAAAAAAAAAAAAAAAAAGTAAAGGAATTTGTACTCAAGAATAAAAACCTTCTTGAAGAGCCACTGGAAAGAAAATAATGGACTCAAAAATTCAAGGATATAATTGGTATAGTAAACAAGAAAAGTTGGTTTAATTTGCAGACAGTATTACTTTGTGCCTGAAAGGGCCAAAAAGGGTCATCTCAGAGTTGTAGAACATTCTGGGACAGTTTCAAGTTTTGCTGGATATAAAATTAATGCAGACAAAAGAAAGGTTGTGGCTGTAAAATGTGCACCCGCATGTGAAATGGTTCAGCAATGCCCCCGTTTATGGGGACATGATAAAATGAAGTATTTAGGAGGGTGGCTTGAAGGGGATTCTATTGGGGTATCTAGGGTTAGAAAGGAAGAGTCTGAACAAGGTATGATGCAGGGATTGAGAGACTGGAGGCTCTTGTTTATGTATGTGGATGGCAGGATGTAAGAAGTGAAAGTGTTTTTGGTCGGTCTGTTTTTTGTATACATGTTAGGTATCAATTTTTTTCAACCAGAGAAGTTGTGAGAGTAACTGATGAAGTGTTGAGGGATTTTATCTGGGAGGGGAAGAAGGCACGGTCAGGTAGGATAAGTTAATCCTTGCAATAAATAAGGTGTTTTAGGATTACCTGATTTGAAGGGATGATTTAGAGCTACACATTTAAGACTAACGTGCATTGCATAGCAGCAAGCTGTGGTTTAATGTAGTAAGGGATGATGGTGAAGCAGAGGAGAGATTCAAGAAGTGGGGAGAGAATGAGATTTTTGATACAGATTCTTGGAGAGAGATACAAGAGCCATACAGTCCGTTATGTTCTTAAAATGGAAGAGAGTGTTCTGAGAGTTGGGCCAGTGCGAGAATGGAGAGGGGAGATTCTGCTGATACAAATGACTGCAACTGAGGGTGCAGAGGGTGGGCAAAGACAGCTGGCAGAGGAACCAAGGTATTGGGAGCAAGTAACTAGGGAGGAGGCCAGGAAGATGTTTGGACTGTAGGCTGTGGACTGCCTTCCCTATCTGGGAATGGTATTAGAGTATGGGTGGGAGAAGGAAACAAGAGAATCCTAAGTGAAAGACCTGCTCTGGTAAATTTTTTTGGTTGAATCTAGAACAAAAGCTGCTGTTGAAAAGTGGATAACTGGTAGAGTATATGACATTTTGCAAGATGGCTATGGGAATTAATCAATGAAGGTTTGAGGGGATTGGGAGAAGAGGTTGGATGAAAGGTTCAGACAGTGAGAGGATTTATGTGTGTAGCTTCCAGTTATGCAGCGAAGTCTAGAATATTTGGGATATTTGCCTGGAAGTGTTTGAATGGGTATTTTTGTTCCCCAGGCAGGATCCAGGGGAATTTTTCACTGGGTGGATCACAAATGTTGGCGGTGTGATGGGGAGGAAAGAGGTGGCTGGGAGCATGTGCTTTGTGAGTGAAATGAGTTGGTAGACTTTGGGAATTTCCTGCAGAGTGCCCTGTCAGAAATATTAGGTGGGCAAGTGTGTGTAACTATGGAAATTATTTTTTTAGAGTTGAGATACAGGATCTGAACTGCCTAGACATGGTGGGCCCTTGCTGGGTTTGACTCTGGTAGCTGCCAAGAAAACAATTATTAGAAGGTGAAGATTAAAGTCTAGACCATCTGGAAATTGTGGGAACTACACATACAGAACAATGTTTTGGAGGAGGAGTAAGGTCTAAGGGAAGGCAGGAACTGAGAAACTTATGTGATGTTGGATTGATGTTAATTGTATAAAAGCATGTATGTAATGTACAATGTTTGTAACTATAAACATGTTAACATGATTTGTTTTCTTTTATATGACTGTACGTTTGCCTAGGTCTCAAAGGATAATTCAGTAAAGGTGTTAAAAGTAAAATCTTCTGATGGAACCCCGCTAACAAGGAAAAAAAAAAGAATAAATACATTCTCAGAGCTGATTGGAAGAACAAGTTTAATCCAGCACATCAGTGAAATTATACTTGGTGAATAAATAAACAATTAAGGAAGGGGTACATAACATGCTCAACATGGAATGAAGAATACAAACGTGAGTGGAATAGCACCATTGTACTGGTCCCCAAGCCTGATTGGTCTACGTGGTTTTGCAATGACTTTAGAAAATAAAATTGCAAATCAAAATGTGATTCATAAACAATCTCTGAAAAGGAAAACACAACTGAAATATTTGATAAGGTTAGGTTTCGACCCACTTTGGACCTAACCAAAGGCTATCGACAAATTCCACTAGCCTCAGAAACAAAGGCTTGATGGATTTTTTCCTACAAGTTGAACAACTGCATTACAGAGCCCAGCCTTTAGGACTCCAAAGAACACCTGCAAAGTTCTTATCCCATGCCAGATATTCAGCAATCTACCTAGATGATAAAGTAATAATTTAAGACTAGGAAAAAGTTCTCCCTGAAGTAAAAGCCACTTTTGATTCCCTGCATCAAGTTGGGTTAACTCCAAACCCAATAAAGTGTAAGCTATACAAGTCTACTGTTTGGGATACATGAGAGACCAATGGATAGTGAAACCACAGGCTAAGAAAATTATAGTAATACAAAATTGGCCCATGTCAATCACTAAGAAATAGATTAAGGCTTTTTTACACCAGGCTTGCTCTTATAAATGTATTCCCAATTTTGCAACCATTGCTTTCCCCTGACTGATCTGACCAACAGTAACTCTTGACAGTTAAGTGGACAGCTGAAGCAGAGCAAGCCTTGAGGCAATAAAAACATACATTCTGTTCATTACTAGCTTCAGACTTTTCAAAGCAATTCTTAGTGCACACAGATGCCACTGAAATAGGCAAAGGGGCAGCACTGTCTCGGATTACAGCTGGGGAAGAGCAACCCATCTATTATACAGTATAACACTCAGCAATGCTGACAGACAGTATTCAGCCAGTGAGAGAAAATGCCTTGGTATAAAATCGGCTCTCACCAGCCTAATGCAATATTTAATGGGTAGCGAATCTGTATTAATTACTGACTGTGGCCTTCTAAAATAGCTCTACCATCAGAAGGACTGCAATCCAAAATTAGCTAGATGGGTTTTGACCTTCCAGCTTTATCATTTCAAAAGCTAACATTGCCCATGCCTCAGTCACTTGAAATGTACAACAGTTGCTTTGGGCTTATGTCCAACCTGACAATGTTGGAAGTAATGGCTCTACACTGGCAGTGACATGGTGAATGCTGAGCTTAGATTGTACACTGATTGTTACTGTAATCTTGTGGCTGTTGATGCCATATGTACACACACAATGTGTGTGTGTGTGTGTGTGTGTGTGTATATACATACATATGCGCACGCACACACACACACACACACACACACATACACGTGGATAGCTACATTTATATACACAGAATGCACTGCTTTGTAATGGGATAACAATAACATCAGTACTAAAATAATACATGTTTCAATAAGTCTGGGTGTGCGAATGGGCAGAAATTTTATACAGACTGGTTTGTATAAGAAGGTGACAGAAAATAATACTAAAAAAGGATGCTTGCAAGGAAGATTAAGAGAAAAAAATATTGCAGATTTTTTTTTTTAAGTTGGCTAAATGATCATAAAAATTGGTAAAGAATTTACAGGTAAGACTTGCTGGTCCTACAGATTCTGACTGTTGTGATAAGGAGCAGTACTATCAATGCAAGCAGGAAAAACCTTGCTATGGGATTAGTTTGCTGTTCCTGAAGTCATACTTAAAAAGGCTGCTTGATTCACATACAGTGTATGTGTAAAGGCAAGAAAAATGAGAAGACATAATCATGCTCACTCCCCTTGACAACACCATGCTGCCTGGATGCAAAATAGACATATCAAGATTGGTCATTCAGGCCAACGGTTGATCTCCAAGAATCTGTTCAATGACTGGTTTACAACAAACCAGTTGCTGCATCATTCACTGAGTTTGGAAAGCACAGCAATGTGAAGCTAGTGCTGACCACTGAACAGCCAAGGAAAGCCCCAAAAATCAGAGCATTTGTTAATAAGAAGTCAGATGACAGCCATGGTTTTTATCTGCCTGACAGTTAGCTCAGTGGAAAAGGGTTCAGAACGGTTAATAAGCTGCTTTCCTGTAAACAAAGGGTCTATAGTTTGATTCCTTTGACCTCCATTTGCCTATTGTGTGACTCTGAGTAAATCACTTAACTAGACAGTGTTTCCAGGTTATCCCTGAAAAGGGGCACTTATGTCCAGTGGGCTTCAGCTGCAGTCATGTTTTCAACTTCTGTTCTTCCATTATTTCAGAAAAATATGAAGATGCTGGATTTAGCTAATGTAAATGTAATTTTATCGTTTTCATAAAAAATGTGATTGTTGTAAATCTTGTGGTGTGTAAAATGCATAACGTTAAAAGAATGTTAATAAAACTAAACAACACTGAGTATTATGACTGCATTCAATGGAAATGTAATAGAAGTGTTAAAATACAAACTAAATCTCATTCTCAAATGTGCACACATTTGCAGTGTTTTCAGCTTAACTACCTTACATGGACATTAAACTGTTGGACTCATCAATCTCCCCAAAGGCAAAGTAGGATCCAGATTCACAGAAAAACAGGAACATTTGCCTGGGTCTCTTTTAAGCAGAAAAAGGCTGTCAGATGTAGTTCATTTATCTCCTTATTTCTGGACTGTGTGGGTGGGCTGAATTCCTGGATAGAGTTCAAGCACACAGTCTGTGTGGAGTTACAATTACTGTTTCGCATTTCTAATCAGAGCTCACAGTCAAGTATATCTTCAGCTACTGGTAGACGCAATTCCAGATAATTTGTTACAGTTCTACTGTATCTGTTTAAAACTATTTATTTTTGTGTTTTCTTTGTGCAAGTTTACAGCTGTCTGTATATCTGTTTTTACAAACTGTGCTGCTTAATTATTTCAAGTTAAGAATTGTATTATTCATTCTTAAATAAGTAGCTGGTGATTTATTATTAGTTTAAGAGTATACGCACTGGCATGTTGCATTAATAACTGTTGGTTTAACCCTTTAATATTTAATTATTCATCAGCTGACTTATTTTAAGAGTAAATAGTATGTCTCCAAGATATAGTATTTTACAGTAGTCGAGCTGGTGGTAGTGTTACTGTAAATAAAGGGAAATGGATGTTGGTATTAAATGGATATCAGTAACCTTTTTTGGAAAATGCTTTTTCATTTTTTTTTTCCTGTGTGTGTGTGTGTGTGTGTGTGTGTGTGTGTGTGTGTAAACTAGTCAAATTTTGATTACTGTTGGTAAAATTGCACTGTAAGACACTGGTCTGAGTTTGAGGAAGGCAAAATCCTGGGGAGCCAGTGATTACAATTCCTGATATGTAGCTGTACAGTTAAAATTAGTTTGAGTGTTTTATGTGCTGGTTATTACTGGAATCAGCAGTGGACATTTACCACATGCTTTTAAGGCTAATCATCCCTTATACCTTAACTGATGTCAGCAGTGTGGATCTAAATCTCATGCCATCACATATGAACTGGCAACAGCAATGTGGAATGTGTGAGTCTTTAACTGCTATACATTACATATAATCTGGTGGTGACTGGTGGGATTATAATTTGGTTTGCAGTGTTGTGGTTACACTGTAAAATGAACTAGTACAGCCTGCAAAACATTTTTGCCATCAAAAGGTTTGTTTGCATTTGCAGCTATAAGGCAAGTAAACAGCAGTACCCTTTACCTGGCAATTTTTTCTTTTTTTTCTCTTTCCTTTTATTTATTTATTTATTTATTTATTTTGGACAGAGTAATTAGGAAATAAGCAAAAATTCACAATGTTGACCATGAAAAATGTCAGTGTCACAGATAACTAAAGAATGCAAACCAAATGGAATTTAACTCGCTGGTATGACCAGGGATGGGGAGATAACCTCCTTAGAAGCAGCTAAGATGTGGTCCACTAGGGTATAGGCTATAAAACACAGCATACAGTAAAGTAAAAAAGAAATTATGTACTCACCATAACGTTCCATCTGAGTAGGTACTTCATTTGTCTGCAACCTGTGGGTATCGGATCCGACTTCGGATCCGAGCCGGCAGCTTTCCAAGCTCCAAGATCCGAGCTCCTAGCTCCTCCCCCTACCCATAATCCCCTGCTACCAACCATATTACCTCAGATCGTTTTTTTTTGCCTCACCAACCTGGTAACACGAAAAATGAACTGCAAAGGTGATCAGAAAATCCCGAAAGGTTCGGGGGATGACAGGGGGGGTCGGTTGCAGACAAATGAAGTACCTACTCAGATGGAACGTTATGGTGAGTACATAACTTCTTTATCTGAAGTAGTTACTTCATTTGCTCTGCAACCTGTGGGACAGAGTCCCCAGCTACCTTATAAGAACCTGGGTGGTCCTTACGGAAGGATATTCCGAAGCACCGCGGAGCCAAAAGAAGCCCTACTTCTCGAAATCACATCTAGTTTATAATGAGAAATGAACGTATGAGAAGAGGACCAAGTAGCTGCTGAACATATGTCAT
Source organism: Protopterus annectens (assembly GCF_019279795.1). Classification (NCBI taxonomy): domain Eukaryota; kingdom Metazoa; phylum Chordata; order Ceratodontiformes; family Protopteridae; genus Protopterus; species Protopterus annectens. The sequence continues at coordinate 1,426,886,068 of NC_056735.1, read as the reverse complement.
CCACTGGAACCCTAGACCAAAAGGCTGTTGAGGTGGCTACAGATCTTGTAGAATGAGCACGGATACTAACCGGGGCTGGTTTGCCAGACGATATGTACCCCTGAATAATACACTGACGGATCCAATTTGCTACAGTCACTTTGGAAATGGCTTTGCCCATGGCTGATTTTGCATAAGAAACAAACAACTGGTCCGACTTACGAAACTCTCTAGTCCTATGCAAGTAGAAACGCAGCTGTCTGTGTACATCCAATTTGTGTAATGTGTATTCTCCCTTGTTCTGAAATGTTGGAAAAAACACTGGTAGATTTATCGATTGATTTATATTTGTTTCTGAAGCAACCTTAGGCAAGAAAGACGGGTTAGTCCTGAGGGACACTCTATCTTTGTGAAAGATAAGGTAAGGAAGTTTCATACACAAGGCTTGCAATTCTGAAACCCTTTTGGCCGAAGTAATAGCCACTAAGAAGGCCGTTTTCCATGACAAGAACTTCAACGGAATTGAGGCCGCAGGTTCGAATGGTGGACTCGTCAAGGCTTGCAAGACTAGAGTGAGATCCCATGGGGGAACCACAGACTTTATCGGTGGATTTAAAAGGAAGATGCCTCGTAAGAAGGTTTTGCACAACTTTGTAGATGCTAAGGAATCTATGCCATCACCCACATGAAAATGGGAGATGGCCGCCAAGTGCACCTTAACCATAGAAGCACTTGCTCCCTGCCGAAAGATCAACGAGAGGAAGTCCAGAATGGTCGGAATAGGGACAGTAAATGGGTCCAAGCCCTTGTCTTTGGCCCAAATGGAAAAATGTTTCCATTTACTGTTGTAAAGTTTTCAGGTAGACGGCTTATGAGCCGCAACCAGAATGGCCTTAACCGGAGATGAGATACCGGGAGTCCTAGCCATTAATGGAACTGGATCAGCCAAGCTGCAAGCTTGAGGTTGACCAGGTTCGGGGTTGGGCAACCCGCGGGATGAGAGATCAGTTCTGGACTGGGATCCAGAATCCACGGAGGAGCCACACTGTGAGACTGCAGAAAGGGGAACCAGATCTGCCGAGGCCAGAATGGGGCTATGAGGATAACTCTGCTCCCCAACCAACAGGCTTTCTGAATGAATTTCATCATGAGTGGAAGGGGGGGGGGATAAGCATAAAGGAGCCCGGGAGGCCAAGCATGGACTAGAGCGTCTTTGGGGGTCTCCCCTCTGGGGGGAATTATTGTGAAGTACTCGCTGCATTTTGTGTTTAAAGGAGAAGCAAAAAGATCGCAGCGAGGCCGACCCCATTTGTGGAAGATCTGCTTTGCAACAGATGGATTCAGAGACCACTCGTACAGAGTGAGAAGCACCCGACTTAGCTTGTCTGCTAATATGTTGGACCATCCCGGGATGTGCATTGCTACCAGAAAATGGTTGGTGGAGATCGTCCATTCCCAAACTCTCATGGCCTCTCGACACAGGGAATAGGATCTGGTTCCTCCCTGTTTGTTTATATACCAGACTACAGACATATTTGTCTGTCTGGATCGCAACAGTCCCCAGGGGGAGAAGATCGTGGAGAGCTTGCAACGCCAAAAGCACCGCCCTCATCTCTAGGACATTGATATGCAATGCGGTCACTAGGGAAGTCCACGAGCCTTGAACGGATCTGCCTGAACAATGCCCCCCCACCCGAGGTGAGAAGTGTCCGTGGTCAACGTGGCTTCGACTGGGGGAATCACGAAAGGCCTCCCTTCTCTGCGTTCCCGCACATGTAGCCACCAAAGAAGGGAGTCCCTGCAAACTCTGCTCAGCGGTATCGGCGTGTTCAATGGGTGGAACAAGAGGGCCATTGGACTTGAAGGGTCCATTGTAATATTCGCATTCGCAGACGGGCATGGAGGGAAAGACCGATCATTGCTGACATAGAACCCAGTGCACTCAGGACTAACTCCGCTGGAGGAGTAGGACTCCGGAGAAGGACTAACACCTGATAAGACAAGCTGTTCAGTCTGACTGACGTTAGAGTAGCTCGGGACATTCGAGTATCCAACCTGGCCCCTATGAATTCCAGGGCTTGAGTGGGGCACAGGCAGAACTTCTGCCGGTTTACTGAAATGCCTAGGTTGTGGGCTAGAATCAGTGCGTAATCTCTCGCTACAGAGAGCTGATGCCTGTTGGCCGCGGTAAGGAGCCAGTCGTCTAGGTATGGGAAGACCTGAATGCCCTGAAGTCTCAGGTGGGCTGCAACCACCGCCATGACCTTGGTGAACACTCTGGGGACTGAGGTGAGGCCGAATGGAAGAACCCTGAATTGATAATGACTGGCTCTGAGCCGGAAGCGGAGAAACCTCCTAGATTGTCTGTCCATCAAGATGTGGTAGTACGCATCCTTGAGGTCTATGGAGCACATCCAGTCATTTGAAGAGTGACCATCCGGAACTTTTCCTTGGGTATGAACAGGTTCAGAGAGGAAAGGTCTAAGATGAGTCTGAGGTCCCCGGTTTTCTTTGGCACCAAAAAGAACCTTGAGTAATAACCCAATCTGGACTGATCTGGGGGGGCGGGCTGGATGGCTCTTTTTCTTAGCAGCTTCAAAATCTCTGAAGCCGCTGCCTCCCTCTGATCGGGTGGGATATCGGGGAGGCATCTGGTTTTGGGGGGAAGATTTAGGAATGGAATGAAATAACCTCTGGAAATGATATGGAGCACCCATCGATCCATTGTAAGGGACTCCCAGTTTGACAGGTGCTCCGTCAACCGCCCCCCGACTGCCTCCAGAGAGGGACAGTCGGGCAAGCCCTCAGGGCTGTTGCGCGGGTCTGTCCGAGAAAGGTTCTCTAGACCCGAAATTACGCGGCCCCCCCCTCTGCCTCTGGGCCGGCGTCCACCTTGTCCTCCTCTGCCTCTAAAGGACGAGTGGTCCGCAGCTGGATGGGATTGCTGAGACTTGCAGAACCACAGCTTCTTTTGTCCCCTCTGATTCCTGGAGAAGGATCTTTGGGGACTAGAGAAGCGGACTCCGACGGCAGACAGCGTCTTCCCGTCCTTTTCCCTTTGGACCAGCGTATCGCGAATGGTATTGCCGAAAAGAGCAGAACCGTCAAAGTGGGCATTCGTGAAGGACGCCTTGAAGGGATCCGCGAATTCGCAAAGACAGAGCCAGGCGTGACGTCGTAAGACGACCCCTCCGCTCCGCTGGCTCTAGTGGCTCCTTCCAAAGCATGGGAGAGGAGCCGCATAGACGTATTAGAGATGGATTTCACAGTGGCCATTCGTGTCGTAAACACGTTCCTGTCTCCGACCGACATGGACTCCGGGGGGGTTGCAGCGTATTCCTTGATCAAGTCTCGCTGTAGCCTGATGGTATGTGCCATATAGTTCAGCGCCCTTATGGAAAAGGTCGTTGAAGCAAACATCCGCTTCCCAATCCGGTCCAACGCTCGAGATTCTTTATCTGGCAGGTGGACCAAAGAACTCTCCTGAGCGAGTTCTTTCTTGGTGGCTACCGCCACCAACATGGCATCAACAAGGGTTCCTTTGGCCCATGACTGTCTATCTGTGGAGGGACTTAGTACTTTATCGGGACGCCTAGGGATTGGCTCCACGGTGTTGGGCTCCTTCCACGCCCTGGTGGTAATTAAGTCCACCAGGGGGTCAGCTGGAGGGGGCACCCAGGAGGTAGATGGGCCTGCCTCAAATGCCTCCAGGAACACGGATTCATCAAGGGAAGGTTTTTGGGCAGACCACCCCCCTCTAATAGGTTCATAGGTTCATAGGTTCATATTTTTCTGTGCCTCTGTATCTCCCATCCATTGGTCAAGATTTCTCTTGAACAAGGCCAATTTTGTTCCACAGCATAGGAGTCTTTGGGTGATGAATCTATCCTATTAATAGCCGTGTCAAGGTTTAAGTCTCCGTGGCTCTGATGGATCTAGATTTTTGAGGTGAAGCATATTCATCAAATCTGGGTTTGACATGGCCTTGTATGTTAGGCAAAGGTCACCTCTTGAGCAGGCGGTGGCGACTGAATAGAGCTGGAGTTCTTTCAGTGAGACCCTTTATCCTTTTGGTGAGGAACTTTGTGGCCTCTCCAGCTGCTGCAAGTGTCGGGTCAGATACTCAATCATTGGTCTGATGAGTGATGAGTAAAGGGAGACTATGACCTCCCTTGATCTAGATGAGAATCCCTTCATGATAAGGTGGGCAATGTAGAAGGTCTTCCTAACTACTTTAGCTACATGGGTGTCGAATGACAGACTACTATCAACCTGGGTCCCCAGGTCCCTGATAACTTCTTCTGTGGTCAGTGGATTGCCACCTATTTGGTAGCTAGGGGTAACCTTTATGACTATGCATTTTTGGCATTTAACTTTCTGTGAGACCCTTCTGAAGGATATCTGTGTCAGATGTAGTTTGCAGTCATCTGCAAACTTTGTCAGACAGGCTTTGAGTCTGACATGGCGCCAGCAGCTCTGACCCTGTGGGTTCTGTCACTCAGCCAGTTTGCAACCCATCTTGTGATGTATGGGTTGACATTTAAGCTGATGAGTTTTTCAATGATACCGAATGGGGTATTGTATCGAAGGCCTTAGCCAGATCGAGGTAGGCTGTATGGACTGCCTTTCCCTCATCAATGGCTGTCAACCAAGTTTAAAAGGCATGATCTGCCTTTGACAAAGCCAAACTGGGTTGGATCCAAAGTCTGCAAATTCTATGTCTTTATTTATGAGGTCCATTATGATCCTCTCCATGGCTTTGCAGATAAGGCTTGTCAAGCTAATGGGCGGTAATTTCCAGGGTCGGTGGAGGCACCTGGTACCACAGTTGCAGTGCGCCACTCCCTGGTGCAGTATCCAGAGGTAAGACTTTGATTAAACAGCTGTCCTAGCTGTGGGTTTAATTCCTCATTGAGTTCATGGAGCACAACACCATCAGGTCCCATGGATGCTGTGTTTTGCTTTGGAGAGAGCAGTTCTCACTTGGGCTGGAGATGTTTGGGGTGGTATAGATATCTCTCCTTTTGGGGGGGGGAGAAGTTTGCACTGAACCTGTCAGCCAGTATGTTGGCAATGTCTGTAGGATCAGTAATCTTCACATCATTTTGAACTAGCTCTGAGCATATCTGTGAGTTTCCTCCCAGGTTTCTAACATAGCTAAAGAAGGCCTTATGATTGTCTTTGAGTCTTTAGCTATTTTGAAATTTGCTTTGGATGATTTTATGAGAGCTCTTAGTTTTTACTTATAGTGATCAAGGGTGTCTTACCTTTTAAGGATTTTGCTCTATCTTGTAGTAGCTTCCTCCTTTTGTTGTAGAGTTTGTTTATGGCTGGGGTCCACCAGACTGGATGCTTGCCTTTGGTACAAAGAGTCTTTGTTTTGCTTGGGATTGCCTTATCCATGCAGTCCTGCAGGTGCTGGTAGAAGGCATTTGTAAGTGATTCAGCGGCTTGAGTACTGTTCCTTAAAGGAGACCACACTAGTCTTTAGAAGTGTGAAGTCGGCTTTTGAGAAGTTCTTTACTGTGGTCTTTTTATTTCAGGTGGGGGTGGGATGAGGACCTCCAAGATTAGTTGTGGTCTGATCTCACCAGTGAGGTGTTGAACATTGTGCTCCCATGTTCGTGATGATGAGATCAAGTATGTTATCTCCTCTTGTGGGGATGGTGACTAGTTGTTCCATGGCATTTGAGTTTATGAATTCCAGGAACTAATATGCAACATTTCCATGATGTCTCCAAAGGAGATATCTTCAGGGGGTGACCTTGGGGAACCCTCCCTGTCATCTAAGTCAGTGTTGGTGGTAACGGACTCGGGGGAGTCCAGGTGCCTCCTTTTACACCAACGTTTCCGAGGAACCTTCTCGGTAGGGCTATCCGAAGAGGGCTCGTCCACGGGTTGTTGTTCCTCCACGGGAACTAGCTGGAGGGCTTGGGCAGGCTGTCCCGATGGTCGGATGATGGAAGACAGACCCTCATACAGTGGGGGTACGGGTGGATCCGAAGCCCGAACCGGGGACCTGGAGGATCTCGACAGTACCCTCTCCACTACCTCAAAAGCCGAAGGAGAATCACCCTCGCCAGCCTCTGAGAGCAATCTCCTCGGCTCCGAAGAAGGGATTGGGGTCGGAGCCGATGCAGTCGGTGCCGAGAGAGAGGTGCGCTCCGAAGACACAACAACTCCCTCGGATCTGACGCTCAGCCCTCGGCCCCGAGAGCTCGGATCCGACAAGCTCGAGGGGATAGTCAGCGTCGAAGAGACCAGCGCTATCGGCGCCGACAAATCCCTGGGTCCGAAGGGGCCCGGATCCGATGATTCCAAGATCCGAAAACGAGTCGGAGAAGGAGTGATCGGGGCAAACATGGGGGCCGCACTCCCCCCCCCAGAGGGCGGGGAGGCAAGAGCACCCCCATCTGCATTTGGGTCTGTAAGAACCGACGTATCATCCGATCCATATCCACTTCGGAGATGCTTCTGGTTGACCTGGAAGAGGTAGTCGAGGCGGGCCGGGAGGGCCACCTCGACGACCTCGAGGGAGACCGATCCTCCTCCTCTGGCTCCGGCGAGAAGCTAGGCGAATGGAGCCGAGAGGAGGAGGATCCGGAGACCCCCGAAGGAGACTTAGCTGCTTTAGCTGGCGGAGCCGAGGGTTGAGATTCGGCCCGCCTTTTATGGGATCTATGTCCCTCCTTATCCTTGTGCCTCTTCTCCTTAGCAGAAGAGGCACCAGTTTCCCCAGAGCTCAAACCCAAAGAGGGAGGTTGAGTCCTGGGTTGAGCTAAGGGAACAGAGGGCGCCGAGGCAGCCGGAGCCCGAACGGGAGAGGAAGAAGTAGCCGACTCCTGGGGGAGCTTTCCCGCCAGGTTCAGCTTGTTTTTCCTATCCCGAAGTGCCCGGGGGTTAAAGGCAGCACAGATCTGGCAGGCCTCTGAAAGATGGGCTACCCCCAGGCACAAAACGCACTGAGTGTGGCCATCAGCTGGGGAAAGCTTGTGGCCACACTCAGTACATTTAGAAAAAATGGCCTTAGGCCCTTCCGACATGTTAGCACTCACACACACACCCAAACGCTAAGGGGGGAGGGGGAGTGACTAAAGAAAATTAATTAACTGTACCAAGGAAAAAATTTAAACTAGCACAAAAAGGGGTAGAAAAGGGCTTAATACCACACACACGATTTTTAAACTCTAGAAGAGGTTATAATCAGAAACGATCTCACCCAGCCAGGAGCTCTTCAAAAAGGAAAGCTTCTTCAGCCATGGCAAAAAAAGATCTGAGGTAATATGGTTGGTAGCAGGGGATTATGGGTAGGGGGAGGAGCTAGGAGCTCGGATCTTGGAGCTTGGAAAGCTGCCGGCTCGGATCCGATACCCACAGGTTGCAGAGCAAATGAAGTAACTACTTCAGATTTAATTTATCCCCACACATTAAAATGCAGACTGAGCTTAAAATGGGTCTGGAAATGAAGCACATGGAGTTCAGCAAAACAGGTTGTAGTGGACACAAAGTAAGAACACAGATAGAGGGAGAACCTGCACAGAGGCAGAAACTTTGACATGAAACAGAAATTCAGTATAAACATGAGAAAAAGCCATTGGTAATATACCAAGGGCCCATGAGTTACAGGGATAAAAATCTGAGGCCTGGATGACAAGGTCAGTGTTAATTTGTTTCCTTTATATAAAGACAGGCATGATTTTGATGGATTTATTTAGGTATCTGATTATGCACAAACAGCATCAGACTGACCAGTGGCAATGGATGAGGTTTTTAACTCCTCTGCTAATGGCTACGGCAATGAGTGCATTATGTAAGATGACTGACAAAGACTGCTGTGATTATGGAATCAAAAATGTGTCCTAAGAATGGTTTAAACTTACTCTTGAAGCTCATAGAAAAATGATTAGAGAACATCAGAGAAAACCGAAAGGTAGTATCAGTGATTTCAATGCAGAAATAAACATGTACTTAAATAGGTGGGTGAGACAATGCCATCTTATTAACAAAGCAATTAATTAATGAGTACTAATTATTACTACTGATTCTGAAATGTTGGGACACATTAGGAGGAGCAAAACTTTGCCTGAGGACATGAGAATCTGGTTAACAGAATGGAAAGGTAACATCACTGAAGAAATGAGCTAAAAGGTTGACCTCTAGCTAGCCAGCAAGGCACAACTGCACAAGAAGTGGTTACCCAGCATTACATATGGGTTTAAGGGAGCCAGTGGGTGAAGTCTAAGCCTTCAGAGTAGGCTCCAAATGCAAAGGGATAAAACACTTCCTTAAGTACATGCTAAGGTCTTGGAGGTGAAATGTTTTGAGAATGCACAGTCTAAATATATATAAGGGAAGGATGGGGAACCAAAGCCTAAAGATGGAGCTAATAGATGTAGCACCACAGAAGTGTGGTCTGCCTTGAACTTGAAGTGTTTCCAGTTCATCATATCATGTTAGAGGTTAAATAAACCACTGCTACCAGGCAATTATTATTAAGCCTGAAGTTGTTAGAGAGGAAGATTACTTACCCAGACAGTTCACTCCTGTTACAGTTATGGGAGATGCACCTATTCAAGTGCCACTGGTCAGGGTTTGGGACAGGGAGACAAGCAGGCGACTGTCCTTGATGACATCTTAGCAGATATTCTAATAGGTCACTGACATGGACTACACAATACTTTCTGAGCATGCATTTTCACACAGCTAGGCATGAGACAATCTCATGGGGAAACTAAAAGCCTAAAGACCCAATTCCCACACCTCCATCATCCATTCACCCACAACCCCTTTTTCCCCCTATTTGCACATGGGTCCAGGGTATCACTTCAACAGTGACAATCATCTAGAGCCAAGGCTTACAACACTGGGTGGCTATCCCTACTGTGGTAGTTCTTCCACACCACACACTTGCATGCACACACATCTATGGCCAATTTAGAGTGCCTAATCCACCTTCTGCATGGCTTTGGAAAGTGGGAGGAAACCTGAGCACCCAGGGGAAATCCAGGCAAGCACAGGGAGGGCATACGGACTCCACACAGGAGGCACCCCAGCCAAGAATTGAACTGGTGAAATTCCTGTTGTACCTGCTTACTTCAGCATAAGTGTTAGGTAGCAGCAGAAAGCCTGAACCTGAGCCACAGCTATCAAAAGATACTGGTCCTTTTCCTGAAGGTGCTATTTCAGGGAAGGAGATATTTTGAAGCAGAAAGTCTAAAGCTAAGATATGGTTGTCAAAAAAAATTAGACTTTCCAGTGAAAGGGGAACTTGGGAGGATAATAAACAAGAGGTGAGATGGGCAAAGCTCTCAGACCTTACTTTACAGAACCTGAGGAAGATAGCCAAGAAGGATTTTGATCCGCAAAAACAGGGGGGGGGGTCTATGTACTGGAATATACGAGTACCTGCACAAAGAAATGACTTCTGAAAGAAGACAAAAGGAAAAATGATACAAGTAGTTGGGAGTGGGCATAGCTCATAATATGCTATTTTCAGTCAATTTTGGGAATAAAGCATACTTAAATGCGGTAAGGGAGGAAGCAAAACTAGGGTACTTTGGTGCTACTGTCTGTTATGAGGAACCTTTTCAGAGGGCAGCTATGGATACTGAATTTCCACACTTTCTGTTGAATTATCACCGTGCAAATTACACTTTTCAGAATATTCAGTTCCAAAAAACATAACTTGAAAACAGCAAAGAAAAAAAATGCCTAAAGGGCACTGCTGGTTTGGAGAAGCCCACTACTAAAAATGTCCACTCACAGGAAAAAAAGAGTAGTACACTCTAGCTGTTAACTTCAACCAAGAGAAGAATCATATGTAGCCTCTGGGGAGTAATATTATGAATGAGAGGTACTACTACTACTTTGTAATTTTTTTTGAGTGTGAGAGTTTGTGTGTATGTTGGGGGGTTAATATAAAGATGCAAAGTGTATTATTTGTATTTTATTGGCATTTTTAACTTAGATTAACATTACTGTATTTTTATTGAAAATAAAGGATCTTCTTTTAACTTAAGTGGTAGGGTATGTGTGTGCTACTTGTGTGTGTGGTGGGGAGGTTGTATATTTCTTTTTAAGAGGCTACATGGTTTTACAAGACTGCTGGTATAACAGGACAATTTGTTTTTGAGGGGAAGGGTGGGGGAGAAGTAAATTTAGAATCAAACAATTTAGGTGTACATACTTAAGATATGTCTGGTGGGTGTGGTGGCAGTTGATCCTTGAAGCCATATGTGTGCTGATTATGACAAGGTTAATTCTGTTGACCATCCAGTCCCTGGCCTCAGTTTGCCTGTTCAATGGCAGAATTGATAGACTACAGTCAATAAATAAGGTAAGGGGTTAGCACCGGATGAAAACAACTAAACTTCTTGTCATTCAATCAGTTACATGTCTAGTGTGCATTTACATGAAATATGTTGGAATACTTACTTTGCGGCTCCTGTTTTACTGAAACTGTCCCTGACTTTACTTTGTTAGTAAAAGGAGTAGCTATGGCTGAAGGCAAGTTATTCTCTTGCCATTTTGTCATTTGGTTCTAATAGGATCAGACTGCATTGTAAGAAATTTGGAATATTTACTCTCCAGCTACTATTTTATATGTGCCAATGTTGAAATTATTCCCAATTTCACAAAGCACAGACTACAGTCAATAAATAAGGTAATGGGTTAGCAGCGGATGAAAACAACTAAACTTCTTGTCATTCAATCAGTTACATGTCTAGTGTGCATTTACATGAAATATGTTGGAATACTTACTTTGCGGCTCCTGTTTTACTGAAACTGTCCCTGACTTTACTTTGTTAGTAAAAGGAGTAGCTATGGCTGAAGGCAAGTTATTCTCTTGCCATTTTGTCATTTGGTTCTAATAGGATCAGACTGCATTGTAAGAAATTTGGAATATTTACTCTCCAGCTACTATTTTATATGTGCCAATGTTGAAATTATTCCCAATTTCACAAAGCACCCCTGACTTTGCTTCATGTCTTTGATCTAGCAAAGAACTAAGAATTGCAGTCATTAAAGGTGGGAACTGGCTGCGGCTTAAGTAACTTTATGCCTTGCAGTTCGCTCAGTTTCACGTCTTGATCTACAGGAATACTGTGTATTTATATGAAATACATCATAATGTTTATTTTGTGGCTCCTTTTTGTTGAAACTGTCCCTGATTTCACAGAATGTCCTTGACACTGTTTCAGTCTGTTGTCCTGCAAGCAACTGAGGATTTCAGTCACTAAATAGGGATGGGGGTTGGCTATGGCTGAAGGCAACATTCTCTATTCCCATTTGCTCATTTCTATGCCTGGTTTTACAGCAGTAATGTACATTTCTAAGAAATGTGTCAGAATATTTGTTTTGTGGCTACTACTTTGTTCAAACTGTCTCTGATTTCATAGAATTTCCCCTGAGTTTGCTTCATATTTTCGGTCTGGCAAGTAACTGAGGACTGTATTGCTACCAAAGCTGAAACAGTCCCCAGTTTCACAGAACACTCATGACTTTGCTTTGTATCTTTGGTCTGGTAAAGAAATGAGGACTGTAGTCACTCACTAAATGTGTGTGTGTGGGGTTGGGGGGGGGCAACTTACTGTCATTTGTTCAATTTCATGTCTGGCTTTACAGGACTAGTATGCATTTGTATAAATCAGAATACTTATTTAGTGGCTACTCTTTTGTTGAAATAATCCCCAATTTCAAAGAATGTCCATGACTTTGCATTACATTTTTGGCCTACAAATAACTCAGGATTGCAGTCCCTAAAGGAGGGGTGGGAAGCTATGGATGAAGGTAACTTACTCTATTGGCACTTGCTCATCTGGGTCGGTGTTTGTATGAAACAAGTTGGAATATTTATTCTCTGGTTTCTGTTTTGTGTGCACCAAAGTTGAAACTGCTCCCCATTTCACAGAATACTCCTTACTTTGCTTCATATATTTTGTCTGGCAAGAAAGTGATGATTGCAGTCACTAAGGAGGGAGGGGTGTCTGGCTGCTGCTGAAAGCAACTTTCCATTGTTGTTTGCTCAAGTTTAATGTCTGGCTTTACAGGAATAGCATGTATTTGATTGAAATGAGTCAAAATGTTTATTTTGTTGTTTATTTACCCTTTTATTGACTAAGTTAGTCCCACTATGCTAGTAGCCTCTTTTCAGGGGAGACCTGAGGTAGTATTTGTACTACTAGGACATTGGTCAAGGCATCTGGGAACTTTTCCTACTCTTTTTGATAGGTGTCATGAGATCTTTTACATCCATCTTAACTACTACCAACTCTGGCAGATGAGGCCTCAGTTTAATGTCTCATCTGCAAGATGGCACTCTGAGAAGTGCAGAACCCCCTCTTATAGTATACTGCAGTATTAGCAATCCATCTGCCTGCTGTTGGAAGAGAACCCAAAGCCTTCTACACCAAAGGCGAGGGAGCTACCTGTTGAACCATGAGAGACAGCAATAATTCTACTTTCATTGACCAGTGATATGAGCTACACTTCACATCTTGCAATAGGTCAATGGTGGCATTAGCCCGGTATGAATCTGTTCTCAGACAGCATGGTATGAGTGGGCTAGTTCCATCCAAGGCTTTCTTTCATCATAAGAAAACAATGCTTCCCCAAACTCAACTCCCCTTAAACTAGTAATGAAATAGCACAGAAATCATGCACACACTGTGAACAGAACTTATTACCTGCAGCAGGATACATTTGGTATACCACTTCTAACTCTGTATTGTTCAGTGAGAAGATTTGAAAGTTGGATTCATCCTTCTGTTGTGCTTTGTGGAGGAATAAGAGTAGTTCTGTTTTTTTTTAGGATTAAGCAGTAGTTGGGATTTTATGATGCCAGACAAGGGTGAAGGCATCGTGTGATTTGTAAAAGATATGCCAAATTGTCCAATGAGCATATTAGCACTGAGTCATCAGCATTCTGCACAACTGATTTGTAGATCACAGAGGTGTGAAGGTCATTAATGAAAAAGTTAAAGAAAAGGGGACCAAGAATTGAACCTTTTGGTATGGCAGTGGTAACAGCAGAGGAGAATATATGTTGCCATTTGACTGATATGCCGCTTTTAAACAAATGTAGAGAGGAAGGAGATAGGCCATTATGGATTATTTTACTAGGAGTATACTATGTGAGATGGTATTATATGCTTTGGAGACCTCTAGAAATAGGGACAAGATTGGCTGAGTCCCTGTCTTTTGTTTATATTATCCATGAAGAATAATAGTGCAGCATTTGTAATACAGCCTTGATAGAATCCATGCTGAGTACTGGTTAGGAGCTGCTCAGTGAGGAGGTAGTGAAGAAGCTGCTGATGGACACTTTTTTCAAGGATTTTGAAAGAAGAGCTAAGACAGCAAGAGGTTATAAATTAGAGACTTCTGCTGAGTTCTCTCCTTATGGAATGGAATGATATAAGATGCTTTTCTACATGGGTAGTACATAAGATTCCTGCATATATCTGTTGACTGAGGTACTTACTGGTTAAGATATAGCTTTTGCAGATATCTTAAAGCATTCTGGTGGAAGATCATCTACAGTGTTTGAGTAGACTTTTTTTTTACATAGTGGATGTTGGTACAGGTTTCAGGGTAAACTTGTTAAGATATGTGACAAAAGACTGACTGGACTCCTGTTTTTAATTGGTCAGGCTGGTGCTGGAGGGAGAAATATCTGATATTATGTTGCTGTATTGAGTAGGGGAAGTGATGTGCTATTGGGGAGGGGAGCTATGCTTTCTATCAAGTAGGTATTACATTTTTTAGCTATTTCAAGTGAAGAGTAGCTTTGTGATTAGCGTGGATCTTTTTTTTAAGCCAGGACTGAGTAGAGAATGTACCAAGGACTAGAATTTTGGGGGTCATTTTTATGTTCAAGTTGGAGATGACTATAATATTGTTTTTTGTCCTTGTGTTCTGGTTTTAGCTTTGTTACAAAGTTCCCTATAAAAGTGAAACTTTTTTTTAAGCTTAAGACAGTCTTTCCAAGCATTGTCATTAGTAAGTATTACGGTTTTGCTTAGAGTGGAGAGCCGGGGGAGTGGGTTGCTTTTATTTACTTATGTATTTATTTTTCCTGTAAAGTGCAATGGCTACTTAAGGTCTTAAGGAATAAATTATTAAAGGTTGTGATAGTTTTGTCTAGTGGGAGTTTTTTTAGAATGGGCAAGGTAAATGACTTAAGGATAGTGTAGAATATATCTTTGCTAAACTTGCTAAGGTTATAGGGTTATTTTGAGTTGGTGGGTATTAGGAAAACTGGTGGTAATTCTATAAGCATATGCCAAGAGGTGGTCAAATAGGTAGCTGGGGTAAGTTCCACTGATAATGTGTTTAATGGGGTCTGAGACTATTATCCAATCTAAAATAGAGCTTTTATCATAGCTTTTGTTGTATTTACTGGGAGTTTTGATACGTTCAGTCAGAAATTGATACAGGAGGAGGGACTTTCAGTGGTTGCATTTTTCCAATTAATATTGTTATCTCCTAGGACAGGCTTTTTTCATTTGTTATAGTACTAGATACCCAGGAGAGAAATTTCTTGAACACGGGAATGCTAATACTGGAGAGATGCACTATAAAGCAGTTATGACAAGAAGAGTCACTCTTAGAAGGATAAAGAGGAGGGAACAGATCTAAAAAAAGACTCAAAGATAGACGTGATAAAAGCAATGCACAGTATCAGAACAAATCAGGAGTTATCGTGCACTATTGCAAATAAACTAAAAATAACAGCACAGGCAGAAAAACTTAGAAGATACACTGATAAATACAAAGGAACGTTACAAAACAAGCAATTTATTGATGACCCAAAAAAAATTTATAGAGGATTGGGAAACAAGGCAAAAGGAACTGAAACACCAGAAAAAGACGAAATAGATATATTTTGGAAAAATATCTATGAAGACTCTGTGGAACACAATAAATACGCTAAATGGACAGAAGTCAAAGAAAGAATAAGAAGTTCAAATGTACAGGATATGCAATGGGATGAAGTAGCGGCCAGAGAGATTGAAATAAAAGTTAAGAAAAGCTCCTAACTGGAAAACCTCAGGCCAAGATGCAGTACCCAACTTCTGATTAAAACTATTAACATCTTTACATGAAGATGTCATGAGTAAGAACTATTTATATGCGCGCCCAGGACACCAGCCTGGCTAACAACAGGAAAAACAATACTCCTACTTAAAAGTGAACCTGCAAGCCATCCTAAAAACTACAGACCAATGACTTGCCTTCCAATGTATAAACTATACACTGGAATTGATGCAGACAGAGTTTATATTCATTTAGAAGAAAACTCAATCATGGCAAAAGAACATTAAGGTAATAAAAGAAAGTCATATGGAACAAAGAATCATCTGATGTTAAATAAAGTCATAATGGAGAAAGTACAGTTGTGTACACTTACCATAAATGTAGATGTTTGAGTGTATTCACTGTTGCAATCATTGCATTTGGGTTATCTGCTTGCAGTAGCCCTCAGTTGGCCTGATTAACAAAGTATTGGGTCCTGCGTCAGTTGCTGTCCCTTCTTCCATGACGTCAGGTTGTCAGGGGTATAAAACATGCAGCTGACACCATTACATCAGTTTTTCTTACCCAGGATGTCATTTGCCCCCCTAATGGGAAGCAATACGCCAAAAAGCTTTTGAGCATAGTAAGGGAAAGTAGAGGTATAGCCAAAAGAAGAAAAGGGGCAGGAGAGAGGGTAAACAGGACTGAAACAGTGCATAAACTCGAACATCTACATTTATGGTAAGTATACACAACTGTACTATGTTCTTCGTGTTTCACTGTTGCAGTCATTACATTTGAGTAGATTCCCAAAGCTAAGGTTGGGAGGAGGAATTTAAATAGAATTAGGACCAGCTATAAGGCCCTGCAAGACTGCAGTGGCAAAGCCAGCTCTGGATTTAGAGAAAATTGGCAAATGATGGTGCTTTCTCCTCTGTCCCTGCAGCAAATGCCACCAGCTGTTGTTCAGATTTCCTTTGAGGATTAGTCCTGTCCAAGTAGAATCTAAGCTGTCTGTGCACATCTAAGGAGTGCAGTATCCATTCCCCTTTGTTCTGTGGGTTAGGAAAGAAAGTAGCCAAATGAATGGACTGATTAAGAGCCACACTGGGATACCACCTTGGGCATGAAGGAGGGATTGGTTCTGAGGGACACCATGTCTCCATGAAAGATGATGAAAGGCTCCACAGTGCCATAAGGGCCTGTAATTCAGACACCCTTCTTGCTGAAGTGATTGCTAAAAGGAAAGCTGTTTTCCAAGAAAGGAATTTTAAATTTGCAGTAGCAGCTGGCTCGAAAGGAGGAAGAGTGAGTTTCTCCAAGACAAAGTTAAGGTCCCAGGCTGGGGTTGGAGCTCTCCTGGGTGGACTTAAATTTTTTGGCCCCTCCGAGGGACTGCTTGAGCAGTGAGTGAGAGAAGAGGGGAGGCTCTGTGCTATAATGAGCTGAAATGGCTGAATTTTGATGGAGGAAAAGGACAATCCCTTATGAAGCATCTCAGTTAAATATTGTAGAATCTGAGGTAAATTGGGTGCTGCAGCGCTCATCCCTTAAGATTAGTTCCAGGCACAGAATCTTTTCATTTTGCAGCATAAGATTTTCTAGTACTAGACCTCCTTACCTCTAAAATTATATCCATCACTGATTTACTGAGGGATGGTAAAGGAGAGATTAGGTAATCAGCCAGGCTGCTAAGTTCAGGGTTTGCAGTTGAGGGTGCAGAATCTGGTTCTCCTGCTGGGACAACAGGGAAGGGAGTTTGAGGAAGGTACCATGGGGCCAAGCGTGACACACTGCGCAAGAGGGGGTACACCAGTGTTGGCGTGGTCAGTCTGGTGCAATTAAAATTGTCCTTGGCTTGTCCTGTTTGATCTTTAGTAGTACTTTGGACAGCAGAGGCAGAGGAGGAAAGGCATAAACTGATAGGCTATTCCAGCTGAAGGACAGAGCATCCACTTTCCAAGCAAGCTTGTGGGGAATCCTGGTGCAAAATTTGTCCAATTGATGGTTCTGGGGGGAGGCGAACAGGTCTATAGTTGGGCTCCCCCATTTGCTTGTCAACATGTTGAAAATCCTTGGTTCCAGTTTCCACTCGTGTGGGTCCATGAGGTTTCTGCTTAGTCAATCTGCCAGTGTATTTAGTTTTCCTGGCAGGAATTGAGCTTGTAGATTCACCTGGTAGCTCAAGGCTGTGTTCCACAATGCCATGGCTAGTCTGCAGAGGGGGTAAGAATGTGTACCCCCTGCTTGTTTATGTACCACATGACAGTGGTGTTATCCGTCTTTACCATTAGTTGTCCTGGAAGAATGTGGTCCTTGAAGGCTGTCAGAGCATTCTATACAGCTAACATTTCTTTTTGATTTATGTGCAGGTGCATTTGACTTGGTTTCCATTTGCCCTGAATGCACTTCCCTGCCAGATGAGCCCCCACCCCATGCATAGTCTGATGCATCTGTTTTTAAGGTTTGGGCAGCAGGGGGTAGTGTGAATGGTAGTCCCTTGTTTTGGTGGCAGGCCTCTGCTTCTGGGAAGTTGTATTCAAGCTTGCTCCCAGGAATATAATTTGTCGACAGGGTACCAGGTGTGATTTCCTTTGAACAAAAGCCAGATGATCCAAAAGTATATCCTGGCTTTCTGCCTGAATTAGACAATCGTCCAGGTATGGGTATATTTGAATATTTCTTTGCCTGCAAAATACAATGACTGGAGCTAGGCACTTTGTCAATACCCTGGGTGCAGTAGATAAGCCAAAGGGCAGTGCAGAGAACTGATGGTGCATGTAGCCTGCTTTGAAGCATATGTATCTTCTGCAAGACTCCCTGAAAGGGATATGCAGGGACGCTTCTTTTAAGTCTAGTGTTGCCAACCATGCATCCTTGCCTAGCATAGGAAGCAGCTGGTGAAGAGTCAGCATTTTGAATTTTGGAATCACCAGAAAGGTGTTTAGAGTAGAAAGGTCCAGGATAGGACGCCATGAATTGTCTTTTCTGGGTAACAGGAAAAGTCTCGAATAGAAACCTTGTCCGTTTTCCACCTCTGGTACCAACTGAATAGCCCCCATGCTTAAGAGGGAGAGTACTTGATTTTGGGCCTCTGCCCATTGATTTGGGGATAGATCTGGCCACCCGCTTGGTGTTGGTAACGTGTGGAAGTGAAGTTTGTATCCTTGGGACACTATATTTAAAACCCATTTGTCCTGGGTAATGAGTTCCCAGTTTTTTGCATGCAGACCAGTCTTTCTGCCTAAAGGAGCAGTCAGTTGGGAAGTGCTTGAAAGTTTTAAAAGCAAGTCACTGAGACAGTTTTCCATAGGGGCTGAGTCTTACTACTCCCAGATTTGGATGCGGAAACCCCCAACTGCTTGGTCTTGTGCGTCCCCTGGGATTGAAACCTGGGGGTTTTTGCTGTGTCTGGGTTTGGATTGAGAAGACCTGGAAGGGGCTGGAAAGGACCAATTCTTAGAGGACCAATGCCTACTAAATCTTGGAGGCTGAACTTGTAAGAAATCCTTAGCAGTTTGCATAGATTTAGCTTTATCATCCATCTTTTTAAGAACTTCCTCAGCTTTGTTGCCAAACAGGCGGTCCTGATTTAAGGGAGCATCCAACAATTTAGCTTTAACATGATCAGGCAAGGATTGCTCCTTAAGCCAAGCATGCCTTCTAAGCACAGACCCAGTAACAGCAGCCCAGCAAGAGGCCTCTAATGAATCAAATCCACATTGCAAAGTATGTTTTCCAACCTGTTCAGCAGAATGCATTAAATCCTGTAATTCTTTATTTTCAGCACAGTCAGGAATCAACATCATTTTCTGTTTAAGCAATCCAATAACACGTTGTTGATACTTTAACATATGAAACTGGCAGTTTAAAGCCCTAATGGCCAAGGTTGCAGAAGTGTAAACCTTCTTACCCAATCTATCCAGCGCCCTTGAGTCTCTATCAGAAGGGGTAGGATTTTTAGCAGTAGAAGCCTTAATGCCCTTGGGTCCCTGTGAAATAGTCTCTGGGTCTGCAATAGGATTTTTAAAAAGGAACTGTGTGAATCAGGAACCCTGTAATATCTGTCAGGTTTTCTGGGAGCAGGAGGCAAAGAATCAGGGGTCAAACTAGATTCTGAAAAGGCATGATCAACAATGTCTAGTACAGGAGGTATAGCTAAAGGCCTATGCTGAAGGAGGAGTAAGAAATCCCTAAGCCTCCTTTTGAATCAGAAAAATCCTGGTTTTCCCATTGGAAATGCTCCCTCAAGTGTATGTAAGCCTTCACCAAAAGAAAAATCCTCTGGAGGGGAAGCAGAGGGAATAGAGTCCTGTGCATCAGAATCCTCTTAAGTAGATAAGGGTAAAATCCAGATCATCAGAAGAAAAAAAAAATCAGAATCCTGGTCAGAAGATTCAAAAACAACCTCAGTCCTATGTCCCTTAGAAGGGAGTAGTTGGCTTCCCCTGATTAGAGTTATAAGATCTTCAGCCATTCTTATCATTTGTTTTTTAGGCATAGAGGCCTGAGCATGCGGCCTGGGCGTCAGTTTCTTAGGCATGGTTCGAGGTTTAGGCCTAAATGAAGAAGGAGATGTCGGTTTAATATGCAAGTCCATAGGCCTGAATACACCCTCAGAAGCCAGTGCCTGCACAGCGGCTCTGGACCCATCCAAGGTAGAGACATCCGCAGGTTCCACAGTTGAAGCATCTTGTGGCATACCTGACTCCGAATGGGTCTCAGTCGAGGTCTGCGGATCAGAAGTAGCAGGTATCAGGGGCTGCGAAAGCGCCTCACTGAGTACCAGCGAACTGGCGATTGGCTTAGGAGAAGCGTCGTTGGCAGCTTTGGACCTAGGTGGCCTGTCTTTGTCTTTATCTTTGCATTGGTAGTCGGATGGCTAACCGACAACATTTCTGGATAATTGAACAGAGAACCAAAATATTTAGAAGCGAAAATATACCGACGACGGATAGTGAGCTGATTAAATAAGGCATAAAACCGACAGCAAGGTTCGTCGTGGTCAGGGCCTAGGCAAAGAATACAGTACGAATGAAAATCTTTGTGAGGTATTTTCTTTCCACAAGTAATGCAATTATTAACTTTTACTGACATTGGTAAGGAGCAAGAAAAAGTTTCCCCAATGGGGTACTTAGCTTTAGTTGAAGACTTTGGTTCTAAAACTCCAAAATGAAAATTTCAGGAGTCGGCTGACAGACACTTGCGAACTGCTTCTGTTTCGGGCACCACACGGCAAGAAAGACTGGTGTAATGGCATCGGCTGCATGTTTTATAACCCCTGATGACCTGACATCATGGAAGAAGGGACAGCAACTGATGCAGGACCCAAGACTTTGTTAATCAGGCCGACTGAGGGCTACTGCAAGCAGATAACCCAAATGTAATGACTGCAACAGTGAAACATGAAGAACATCTGAAAAAAAGGGAAGAATCTAAGTGTGGCATGGATAGACTACAAAAAAGCATTTGACAGTATCCCACATTCACGGATAAAAGTGCCTAAAAATATAAGATACACTCTATACTGATTGATTACATTACAGTGACCACGAAACAGTGGCAAACCACTTTGCAGTTAAGCCATGATAAAGGGCAACTTATTATTCCAAGGATAAAAATTCAAAGGGGGATATTCCAAGGTGACACTCTGTCACCGCTGTCCTTTTGTCTTGCCTTTAATTCATTAAGCTGTCTACTTAACAGATTAAGTCATAGCTATAATTTGGCTCCCAGAAAACAACAAAGTGTAAAGACTTATCTTTTTGCAGATGATTTAAAATTGTATAGTTCATCACATGAAGAACTGAAAGCACAACTACAAGTGGTCAAAACTTTTTCAGATGATACAAGAATGCCATTTGGTCTTGATAAATGTGCAAAAGCAGCCTTTAAAGCGGTAAAGCTGCAGCACCAAGAAAAAATCAGTTTGGGTCAAAAATGTGATATAAAAGAACTTGAGTAAGAGGGAGTGTATAAATATTTGGGAATTGATGAATGATCAACAATAAAACATGAACAAATGTGAATAAAACTCATTACGGAATATTTTAGAAAACTTAAATCAATACTAAAAACAGCACTGATATCTAAAAACAAAGTCCAAGCTATAAACCAATTTGCTCTTCCTGTCCTAACTTACAGTTTTGGAGTGATTGACTGGGCCCAAAAGGTGCTGGATAGTTTGGACAGGAAACCAAGGAGGATGCATCATGCTCATCAAATGATTTAAAAAACTCTTGCATACCAAGACTGCATCTTCCCCATTCTGAAGGAGGTATGAGTCTCCTCAAAACTGACTACATGTATACATCTGCAATAGTGGGGCTTGCATACATATCTGCTGACCTCACAAGACCCAAATGTAGTGAAAGTTTTGAAACAAGAGAAGAACAAGTCTGAGATGACTTCCCTGCTTAGTTTAGCAGAAGCATATCAGCATCAAGCAGGAATGGAAATCAAACCAGAAGTAAACAAAAATCACTCAGCAAACAAATGAATGTGCCAAAAAAACAAAAGAAAGAATATAAGGTG
The DNA here is from genome assembly GCF_019279795.1 of Protopterus annectens. Taxonomy (NCBI): domain Eukaryota; kingdom Metazoa; phylum Chordata; order Ceratodontiformes; family Protopteridae; genus Protopterus; species Protopterus annectens. Next base: position 1,426,864,537 of record NC_056735.1, on the reverse strand, counting down.
AAAGATGAGATAAGAAGGCAAGAAATGTGGAAAATGCATATATGTAACTGTAAATATAGAAAACTCTTAGAACAACCTCATGTTGATCAGGATCAGATGCAGGAATGGTTAAGGAGAGGTGAATTTAAACCAAAATACGAAAGGTTAACATTGGCAGCCCAAGACAGTGGACTATGAACACGTTGGTTTACAAAGTCTATTGAACATGTGGGAGAAACAGACAAATGTAGGTTTTGTAAAACAGAATTGGAAACAGTTGCACATCTTGTTGCTGGTTGTGATATACTGAAGGCAAAAGGACTGCATACTGAAAGGGATAATGTGGCAAGACTGTTGCACTGGGAATTGTGCAAACATTGTAATACTGAAGTAGCTGAAAAGCACTGGAAACATGAGCCACAAAGCATCATAGAAAATGATGAAGTTTATATGACATGGGACCATCCATTACAAAGAGTTCAAAAAACAGATGCAAGAAAACCAGATATAGTAGTCCATAAAAAGACAAAAGTAGCATGGATTACTGAAATTGCTACACCCAGTGACTACAGAGTCTTGCGTACAGAGGGACACAATGTCATAAAATACTAGGATTTGCAAGCGGAAACAAGGGCAATGTGGAAGAAAGTTACACAGACAGTTCCAGTAGTACTAGTAGCAGCAGCAACGGGTCTTATAAAAAAGACTTTACAATCGTACTTAGGTATGTTACCGATACATGTAACTCCATACGAATTACAGATGAGTCATTACTGGGCACATTACGGGAGCTGCAAAAAGCACTTCTGGCTAACATCAAAGATTGAAGTAATACTAATTTTGTGGACTTTAATCATACTTTGACTTAGGAATGGGGTCCATTCCCATCATGGTATTAGAAACCAAAAGATTTGAAGAAATTAAAAAAAAGGAGATGTACAGTACAATAACACAAATTGTTTTGTTACTGTTTAGTTTTAATAGTGTCTGAAATTTGGTATGACACCGGTATAAGAGAAGAAATTGTAGAAGCTATGGTAGAGGACTACACCTCCTTATTTGTGAGGATGGTCATTATGTATGATGATGCAATTGGGTGCTTGTGCTTCTGTATCTGTTATAGTGGGTTTAAGCCAAGTTTCAGTGAGGGCTAGGATTTGTGGGGTATAGTTTGATATTCAAGGATGCAGGTCTGTGATTTTATTGCAAATGCTACAAAGATTTAATGTTACTAGATTTAGTTTGGTGGGTCATGAAGGTAACTGTGTCAGCAGGGTGCGGGGGTTTGACTGTCAAGAGAATTTTTCATGTTTGTATTATAGGATCCAGAGGAGCAGCAGGACAGGTGTGATTTGACTAAGGGAGGGAGCTGGCTGAGTTATGTTGCTTAGTTATATTGGTCATTTTTAGGTTTAAGTTTTGACTTGTAAGTCCATGACTGAGGGTGAATGTCCCCACAAACAGGGATTGCAGAGTTGTGTAGTATAATTTTGAGTGCATTTTGATGATGGATACAATGGTTTGTCTTGTTCTGCATGATTGTTAGTGGCAGTACAGAATTTTATGTCAGAGACAGAGGATGAGGGAGAAGAGACAGGGTGACATGTTGGTGTAAGTGTTGTACAAGTCTTGGTTAACTGGGAGGTTACATGTTGGGTTTTGTGGTACTGAGTTTGAATACAAGGACTGCAAGGTGGGAAGTTAGTGGAAAAACAGGAATGAGTGTTACGAAGAGCAGCAAGTTCATTATATAAGTAGTAATGAAAGGAATGCAAGAGAATAGAACACATGTATTGGGTGGTGGTGTTATGAGAAAGTGAAGACAGGAGTATAGCAGGGAGTGCATGTACACATGAAGCTACTGTATATGGTGGCAAGTTAGTGACTGTGTAAATAGAAACAGTGATGGAAATATGGGTGTAGGTGTGATACCAGGTGGTGGGGTCTGCAGATAAAGTGACAGGGAAGTAGTAGACACTGATGAATGGGGAAAAGATGGCAACTGGGGCTGAAAAGATTGAGTGGGAGAGGGCTACATTATTATTTATAGGGAGGAGTTCCTAAGCAATGCCTGATTGGTGAAGTTTTAAGTGAGTGAGATTATAGATAGAAATACAGGTAGAGCAAGAAGGGTAGCTGGGTTTGACCTGCGGTAGGATAGGGAAGCAGAGTGAATGTCAGCATTTCAGAATCACTTAGGCCGCAGACTGGCACTGGGGTCAGGGGGTGGGAAAGTGATTTTAAAGTTGGAGGAACTACATTTATACTAGATGGAGACCAACAAAGCCAAGGAGAGGGGGAGCAATCGGGTAATTCAATGGAATGCAGTTGCTCCCCCTTAGATGGTTTTCCACCAAAAACAAACAGGTAAAATGTGTAGGGATAGAAAGACTTTTCTAATTACTCCGACTGCTTCAGGTGAGTCTCACCATTTAATTTTATTTTTAAGAGGCCTGCTAAGTGTACCAGAAGGCAGCTGTTCTATCAACAGGTTCCCTTAGCTGCAGGCCAGTCACTGCTATGGTATTTTTTTTTCCAAGTTGGAAGAGTGTCAGCAAGAAGGTAGTGGCTGAGGGAAATTGCTTTCATCAGAGAAGATTTCCTCTGTAAAAGTAGAATATGTTAATGTGTTAAATGAGCAATATAAGGTCAGAGGAGGGTTACATCAGTTTCACAATGCAGTACAGACAATTCTATGCAAAAGTGAGGGGGAAAAGTATCTATAGCTTCAAAGATATTTCAGCAGTTTCATTTGATACATGGGTGCTTCCTGAAATTGGTTTAACTTAAGGTACTGACACTTTATTGCTTTTAGAAAAGTGATTGAAATTCAGCTGTGGAAATTCCTTTGGCAGAGAGATTTTTCTAACACCTTTGCAGCAGAATTCTCTAGGGCAACTATATACTGAGCACAAAGAGACAGACAGAGAAATTAAAATAATTAGGAATCTTTGGTAATTATACTGGGTAGATAAAGTGTTATTTGATGCACAGATGATTAGAGGCATTAAACAGCATTTGCCAACAGAAGTAACACACTTATTTTTCACTGTTGAGTTTTTGTGCATTACAGCCTTCAAATTGGAAAATATCCAGTATAACAATATTCTATAACTCTCCTCCAATAACTCACTTTGCAGAATTAGTAAATTCATCCCTCACTCCCTTCTTAGTATCTTATTCCCAAGGAACTATCACTGAGTATGCTCTTTACAACATTCTTTCTGCAGTGAGCATGTCTTCCACCTTGTATATAGACCAACTATTTATTTCACTATGACTGTAATTACTTCTTTATGCACATATATTTAATAATGTTCTTATTTCTCAGTGTTTTATATATATATATATATATATATATATTTTTTTTTTTATAACCTATATACATCATTGTAAAGGTACATTCCTACCCAATATACTTATGGTGAATATCAATCACTTTCCCATGGTTATAGTACTGTATTTTGCCTTGTTAAACTCAGTAGTCACAGCCTATATAATTTAGCTCTGTATAATTCAAGTTGTTGAAGAAAATCTTCATGTATATGTATTTAGATATTTTTTTTGGACTTTTGTTCTGTCTTGATTTATTTTAGTTTAAAGTGGACCTTATCTCCCCGGGCCTCCACTGAAAATGGACATGTATCCAGTTAGACTAGCCCAGTCAACAAATGTAAAATAAAAAAAATAAATAAATAAATATCGAGATTTCTCTTGGTATGCATTTTTGGGATTACAGAGATGGAGGTTTCAAGATTTTAGAAGGATGGGTAGAACACCAATCTCACTCAGTTCCTACTCTCTGCTCCCCAAAATACAGTCGGTAGTATGCTAAGCACTTTTAGAATAAGCAGCTTGAAAGTTAACAAATGCAAAAACACTAAGCAATGGCTCTGCTCTTTTTACAACCAATACAGTCTCAGATTATTAACAGGTAACTACACTAGCCAGTACATGTGCAGTTCATAAAGCATACAACCAGGTACATGAACTAAATCCTAGAGGATAAACCAATAGAAATATGCTAATACTTTTGCTAGAGATTAAGAGCAGAAAGAAGACATTTTAATAGGTAGTAACACAGCAGAAACTTGTTTGTAATTGTTTCTAGAACAAGGTGGTGCAGAACGCAATAAAATGGACAGATTTATAAAATATCACCATAATGGTAGATGTCCTTCTCTTCACTGTTGCAGTATTCCTTAGGGTGGCCTGACATCCGGCCAGTATACCAAAGCCTTTAGGTTGCTAAGGGTATGTTATACATCACATATATGTACCAACTAGAAGACTTTTTCCATGTGCTAATATAGGATTTTTTAGTAGCAGGCTGTCCTGTCTCCATTAGTACCTGCTGCATGTCTTCAGTAAATAGGTGCCTAAAATAAATTAAGACCCTATTATTCAGGTAGTGAACAGAAGATGATTGATGTCAGGGTGTCTCACACACCCCTGTTGTTGTGTAAGTAGCCTCAGTCTGTGAGGGAGCTTGTGGTAATTGCCCCTGGCCATTTCCAAAAGAAGTGAGAGCGATTGTTGCCTGGGCCTGAAGAGAGTCGTCAGAATGATCTTGGGAGATTCCTTCTGAATTTTCAGAAGTACCCTGGATGTTAGTAGAAAGGGTGAAAAAGTATACAGGAATATTCCTGTCCAAAGGAAAGAAAAGAAAAGGCATCCATCTTCCAGGGCTTCTTGCATAGAGTCCTGGAACAGAATCTTGACATTTGATTGTTCAAACAGGAGGCAAAAAGTTGTACTTGAAGTACTCCTCAGAGATGGACCAAATCTTGGAAGACTCCCTGATCTAGTTTCCTTTTGTAAACGTGCGCCCTAGTCTTGCTCAGCTTGCCTGCCACACAATTTTGCTCTGACGGAATGTAGGATACCTGTACAGTGAGATTGTGCTGTAAACTATATCCTAAGCTAATATGGCTAGTCTGCAAAAGGGCTACGATTTGGTTCCCCCCTTGCTTGTTAATGTACCACATAACTGTGGTATTGTCTGAAACCACCTGAAGAGGTCTCTGGGACCAACGATGGTACAGAGAGTTGAGTGCCTTGATTAGGGCAAGCATCTCCTAGACATTTTTGTGCTTACATCTGTCCTTGGTGTCCCACACCCCCTGTACTTTCATCCCTCCAGATACTGTTCCCCAAGAAAAGTCGAAATGTCTGTGGTGACTAACTTCTTTGGAGCAGAGAGGGAGATGGGTAGACCTGGACTCAAGGATCTCTGTTGTCTCCACCAAAAGATTTATTTTCTAAACAACCCCAGCACTGAGATTTGAAAAGATAAAAGGTATTGATGCTGGGAGCAAAGAAATTTCAGATACCACAGTACCTTTCTCATGTGGAGTCTTGCCAATGGTTTCATCAGAATTATAGATGCCATGAGACCCAAAATCCTGAGGTATTCCCTTGTAATGACCGAAGTCTGAATGGAAAACTTTGGAAATAGATCTAAATAAAGATCTATTTTTTCCTGTGGAAGAAAAGGTCTTTGGATTGCGGTATCTAGTTGACATCCCAGGAACACAGTCCTGTGTGAGAGAGTAAAGAAAGACTTTTGAATGTTCTGTTGGAATCCCAGCTTGTGTAAGAGATCTCTCACCCAAGACAGAGATTACTAATACTCTGCAAAGATAAGCAAGTCACCTAAATATGGAGAAAATGGATACCCTGTAGCCTGCAATAAGCTCTAACTGGAGCTAGACACGATGTGAACACTCTTGGTGAACTGGTGAAGTGGATAGTCCAAAGACAAGGCAGAGAACTGAAAATGTGATCCAGAAACACAAAATCTTAAGAAATGTCTGAAGCCTGGATGAATAGGGATGTGAAGAAGACCAGGTGGAAACAACAGAGCCTGACTTAGGTGAAAATGAACGACCCCCCCTGGAAAGGAGGAATTTCCTCCCACTACCACCTGCAACCTTGTTGAATGATTTTTAGAACCTGTTTATCTGAAACAAGCTGTTGACAAAGAGAAAACTGGAGAGTCAGACGTTCTGAAAGAAAGAAGGGACCAGGATGGGAGGGGGTCACAAGGCCTCTTGAATAGTCATTCAGGCCTGCCAGACTCTCCTTGTTATTGGGGGGTTTGAGACTTCTCTTTGGAATCCCCTTGGCTTTTCTTCTCAAATGTCTGTTTACCTGAATTTGCTGAGACCATTTAATCTGTTTTTGCCAAAAATGGACGAGGACATAAAAAAATCCCTTGGATAGTTTGGAAAAGGAAGTCTGAAAATCTAAAGAGATTCCCTGAATCAGCTTACCCCTTTCACCACACTTTTGATCATCTTTGCAGCAGAGGGGCCAAACACAATCTCTATCCAAGGAAGAATTTAAAAATTTCATTTTTTCATTATCTGGGAGGTTCTGAGAATACAACCATGCAAACCTCCTTGAAACAGTACCAGTGGCAATAGCCATGGAAAAAATATCAACAGGATCATACAAACATTGAAAACAACGAGTAGTGACCTGTGCAACAGCAGAAACAAAATTTAAAAAACTATTTCCTCACAAGAAGAAACTGCAGATAAAATACTCCTCATATTTTCACAATTTCTCAGAACAAACATAAGCCTGACAATTCAAAATTTTGAAAGTCAAAGTTGCAGAAGTATACATTTTTTTCTCCATACCTATCAATAACTTTTCCATCCTTAACAGAAAGAGTAGGATTGGAATTAGTTTAGTGCTTAGCATAAGTGGGATCAACTAAACCTATAGCTGCTCAGTCAGGTTTAGAACAGTGTATAAAATGTAAAAGACTGAAGAACTTCACACATCCTATTCTGCATTTTTAGGAGCAGCTGGCTATCAGAAAAACTGCAGTCAGTAACACACACAACCTATAAAGCCAAGAGAAGAGGAGGAATGGGTGCGGGTTCTGGAAAATCCTTCTGTAACAACTCATAGTATTTTCTGAGGGACTGAGAAATCTAGAAACCTAAGTCATTTCCCACCAAAAACACTGGCACATTCTAGCAGTAGTCTCAGAGAAAGAGAAACCCCCTCAGGGAGAGTCAATCTGAAATCAGAGGGGAAAATAACTGTATCCTTACCTGCATCTTCCTATTCAGATTCAGAATCTTGAAATTCATTAAGAAAAGAGGAATTCCTCCTTTTCCCAGAAACTGCTTTATAAGAAGCAGCAATAGCCCGAATTAAACCCTTAGCTAGACCCAGCAAACTACTATTATCCAAACAAACTTGATGAAGAGTAAATACATGCTTGATTTTCCATTTCTTTTTCGCAGGAAAGAATGGGACCAACTGTGTTACTAATGGCTGCAGCTGCTTCCTCAGGGATAGACACAGCATTATAACACAATATGGAAGCATTCCCTGTTCCTCTCCCAGGACCGGCAAGAGTGTCTCTCCCTCGTTCACTGGGGGGACTCCCAACAGCCACAGAGGACATGGCTAACCCCTGGTTCATACTGGCTGTAGGTGCTAGAGGGATCCAGAGTAAAAGGTGAGTGGTCTGAGGTATAACAAACAGCCCCAGAAGAGTCACCCACCTGTGGCTGAGTCAAATCACTAGTCTGCTGTGGTGGTGGTAAAGGATGCTTGCTTAACTTTTTCTTTTTGTGGCTGGAGGAAGGACTGACCATGGAACCAGTAGTCTGTTCAATGGTCAAGCCGAAAATGGTGTCTCTTTCCCAGGGAAGATAAGCAGCAATTCCCAGTAAAACTACCAGTCCACAAAAGTTAAATTTTTTTCACAGAAAAAAACACAGTAAAAAATCACTTTATAACACTATGTCATCCCCACACAGGAAAAAATAAACACAATTTCTCCACAGAAAATTTATCAGTTAGTTTACGCTACTTTTAAACTGACAGAGAAAGTAAGTGCTCCATTTAAAAGTACATTACAGTCTCAAGACAGTCTGTTAAAACACAACACTCCTAGCTTTAAAATAACTTTCCTGAACAGGAAAGTAATAAAAATATCACTAAAATTAAGAATTGAAAGTTTTTTTCCCCAAAAGAGAATTTATCTGCCCAACAAAGGAAAGCGCAAGCTGACCTTCAATCCTCAAAAGCTTTAGAGGAGCATACTCTTCAGCAGCAGTAAAGCTCTAAAGGGCTTCATTTTCAAACTTGTCTTTTAGTCAGCTCAGCTTGAGCTTCTGGACAGTTTGGAAGTGTGGATGGTGCCCTGAAGCTTTGGAAAATGTCCAGCTATTATATCCTTGACAGGATATAACCCATATTGCTAAGGCTACTGCAGCAGTGAACAATATGATAAACAGGAGAAGAGAAGAGAAGAGAGCTGAAAGGAACAATGTGGTGAAGAAAGGTAACAGCTGTACAAAGGCATACACCACAGACAAACATGGGTAAATGTGGGCACACGAGGGGGGAAGACACAGGAGACAAACAAAAGGTAGACAAATGGCCAGGATGACCGGTCCCATGGAGTATTACTGGGACCCAGCAGGTGGAGGTCCTTGCTCTAGATGCCAGTGGCCCACACTGAATGGGAGAGGTTGCCAGATGATGACCCAGCTGGTCATCACCAAGTTAATCCCAGCTCCAGCACAGACAGGTCCAGCAAATGAGGCAGGGGCACCTATCAGAATTGGGCCAGTACCCTTCGTAAGTAAGGCACTCCCAACCTGCTTACCAGCCTGAGTAGGTTGGACTAGGTTGTGGTGAACAGGCCAACAGCTTAGATAGAACAAGGAGGCCTGCAGAAGGGAGATAAAACTAGGAAACCTGATATTAGTCATGATGGGATGACAGCAAATACAAGCTATGAAAGGGCATAGATGCCACTAATCCCACTCTGGATGATGTCTCTGCTGCCTCCTGCACTGCTGGCAGCATTCCCTGTATGCTGTGCATGTGATAAAAAACAAAGTAGACAGGCAAGCAATCACATAATGCGCATTGGTGTGGGTTATGCAAATAAAAGTGGAGCAGTACAACTCCAAATACATGTGCAAGCAAGCAGAAGCCTAAAATGATTCTCATATCCTAAATAGAACTATAGAAGTTTATGCAGTCAGGGTCCCATTTTGCAGGTAGGGTTGCCACCTTTTCAAATGCCCAAAGTGGGACATTTTTGGTACAAACGCCAGGTTTTGCAGGCCGAAACATACCCACAGCCAGTACAAAGGACAGAACCTCACTTTTTTGCCTAAATAAAAGCTTATTTGTGTAGCATTTTAGTTGCTTATTCTGTTTCTTATAACATTTAGGTGTTTCAGATACAGAATAACTGTTTAATGCAACTATTACATAAAATATAGGAAATAATTTTGTCCTAAAATCTCAGGACATCTGCCATTTTTACAATATTTTTGCAGGACACAACTGCCCAAAGAGGGACTGTCCCTCGCACAGTGGGACAGGTGGTAACCCTATTTGCAGGACAACAGTCTATATTACCACAGCTATTAAAACCTGAGCAGACTAGCCATGCTAATGTTGTTAGTTGCACTGAAAAAGAGACAGTTATCCTAAACACACACGTGTAGTGATGCAGAAGCATGGCATGGTGCTCAAAATGCCCCAGGGTCACAATGTTATGCACGGTTCAACAAAAATAACATAGTGCCACAATACAACTGCTGCCTCCCAGCAGCATACAGACACAGACATGCATTCACACATAGCTGCCAACTTGGAATATAACAGGACCACTCAGATTGAATATAACAGGACCACTCAGATTAAATAAAAACAGAGAAACAAAAAAACACATTTTACTAACAGCAAAAATGTTTATTTAATCCAGTACTGTCCACAGCAGACATGGTAAATAGTTACTACACCATTCAAAACTGTCCTTGCTTATCCACTGCTTCCCAAGAATGGTGATCTCCAGGGCAGTGGTGATGCAGATTGTCATACCTGTGCTTGCCCTGCTACATGGGATGCTAGTCATCCTAGACAGCAGAGTTGTCATGTTGTACCACAGTTCACCTTCTTGAAAGGACCTCGGCAGGGCTCCAACAACTGTTCCTTGAACTGGCTGTGCAGGAGATACAGCATAATTATGCTCTTCTTTGCACACCAGGCAGGCTCACTCCATGGTGCACTAGCAATGGCAGCAATCTCCACAAACTTCTAGTAAACCAATATGGGTAGTGTGAGTCATGTCCCACAAGAGACCTGAATTATTTGCCGCATACATTAGCACTTCTTAGAAATGCAACATGTTTACAGGGACAGCTTGCACGAATAAGCAGGACAAATGAGCAGGTTTGCATAGCATATCTGTGACATATAGGTGAATTATCTATGCCTCCTGTCAATGGTGCACTCACCCACAACACAGTAATTCACAGACAAGGTGGAAAGGGCTTCGTTAGCATAAATACAGTGCAAACAAGTTTTTGTTGGTGATGTTTACTGGAGGTCTGCCATTTTGGACACAAAACACTCATGAAGGAAAAATGAGCAGCAGGTGTATTTCATCAGCTGGAATTATATACTGCCAGCACAAAAGCAGAAATTATATAGAAGACCGCCCATAGAGGTACAAGGAGGTTGACATTAGTGTGGTAAGAAAGATATACATGCAGTGTTAAGAAAGATATACATGCAGTGTCACACAAAAGTGAATACCTCCCTTTTAAATATGCCCCGCAACTGAACAGTTGTTAGATTAAGATTAGTGGGCAAGTTTACTTATGCTACTCCTGGCACCCTACAGCAGTATCCTACTGCACTCAAACACCTGTTCACATACAAACCATGCGGAGGATAGCAACCCACTGACACAGGACAGCCACCCTCTCCCCAGCCATTCAGCTCCAGGTTGTGAAGAGAACACAAGGCCCCCATAACGCACCCATTCTGAACTCCATTCCTACTGTACTAGTATGATTTCACTGTGAAACAGTAACGTCTAGGCTTCCACATAAGCCTTTTTGATACAGGTTCTTCTGTCCCCCAGGTGTACACATGTCCTTCAAAATTACATATGGTAGAGGTTGGTTAGGTCTAGGCCTGCAGACAGTGACATCTTGCTATAGGTTTTTAGGACACATGGGTGGGAGCTGCGCAAAACAGGGGCACCCACAAACCCACCAGCACCTATGTGAAAATGTGAGGGAAAACAGTGGTGCAATATATCAATGCTGTGGTTGAGAGGACATCAATAATGGAAGTGTGTAAACCACATGATATCACTGGTCTCTAAGAAGTCACTAAACACAGTGGCAGAAAGGACAGCAAGAGGGGGCAGACCTTATCTAGCTCCACACTCAATAAGGTAGAATCCTTTCTGGCAACCCTGTGTAGGGATGCTGAGGGGACAGACATCATACCTGGAACTGTCAACTGAAGTTATGGAAGCAACAAAATGCCATACGAAAACCAGCCAGCTATGTACCAAGAATGTATACAAAAGGCATTCTGCAACTATGAGTATGCCCACTCATCAGTGGGTGCATTACCCATTGCATCTGTTCTTCATAGGTATATCAGGTATACAGAGGAGGAGTAACACAGCTACAGGTAGGTGTTTCATATTTGGCTGTGGGAATTCAGCCGTCAGCAGCATGCACACCATGGGGGCAAGGGATCAGGCAGATGACTATTACCACACAATACTGTTACGTATTTGTTTCCACAGGGCACATAACCAGTGCCATGACACTAGTATAGTCTGGTCAAGAACAACTCATTCCTGTGTAGGGTTATAACAATGACAACTCACACATTGACAGACAGTCTCAGGACATATTCATTCTGTCCACCTCAATCCTTGCTGGGCATACATTCACTGGTCAGGATGCATAATTCCTACCCAGAATAGGGGCCTCCATGTTCACTGAAGTCATTATACACTCATTATATTGCACTTCCTTTCATCTGCATGGCATTATCCCATAACTTGACTGCCATCTCTCTGCACCTTTTAGCTTGCTGCTCCATAGTGCACCATGTTTATGCAAATCACCAAATACATGTGTTCAATTGAATTTTGGCAAAGAATGGACTGCATATTCTGAAATTTTGCATTAAAATGCACTGTAAATGTGAATACTGCAGTCAAGTACTTAATAAAATACAGTCAAGAAAACCTTCTTCATCAAAGGTCTTATTAGCATAATATTTATAAACCACTTGATGCAAGGAAATAATAGTGAGTCTATTAGGAAAGAAGGAATTATGTACTATATCCCAGAAACAAGAAAAAAGTAGTGGATTTTCCCTGGTGTATTCGTCAAATTACCAGTAGTCAGTATAAATGCTACCAATTGTTTCACCTGAAAGTAGGCCATTCCTAGCGAGAATAGGCAATAAAAGTAAACTATTGAATCACCTTATTAGCCTTTTAAGAATGAATGAAATACTGAAGACAAAAAAACAAATGAATGTAAAAAAAATGCATAAGTACAGAAGAAAAAATAACACATTACACAACGCACTGACATACAACACAAACATATGGCTCAAAAAGTAGCTATTAACTACTATATTATTTTTAGCAATAAACCAGTCTAATCTAGCAACACTACCACATTTACATACATATATATTTTTCATATATACAATGTAAATAGAAGTACTCTAGGTTTTTCACACACCACTATATTATTTCAGAACTTTATTATTACTCCCTACTGTGCAAAAGTGTTTGAGCTGTCCTAGCTAAGTGAAATTACAGCAGTGATGTAGACTGCTAAAATTACGAAGTGTTGCCAACTCCAATTCGATTTGCTGTGTGTAAACCGGTGACCAAATTTAGGCTGCAATAACCACAGAGAAACAAAACAGAATCTGTGATACAAGAAAAGGTTAAAAGTAACACTGGCATAATTTATTTTACTGCCAACACTGGCTGTCGGAGCTGCTCTATTGGCAATAGAGTGTTGGCTTTATAAAACCTACAAATTAAGAGCTACACTGCCTGAAACTAATTAGCTCTTATAAGTAGTTAACTGTTACTTTTTATATCTGAAGTACATTTTTTCCCTTTTTGCTAATTAGAAGACCGTCTACCAGAACATGCAGGGAAAGCTAAGAAACAGTACCAAGTGAATATTTAGAATGTCTAGGAATTTTTCCCTAATATCAGAAAAGCACTAACCTCACTGTGACAAGAGACACTTGGAAACACTGTGGTTCAATATTCAGAATACAGATGAAAAGTAAATTCTACTTTGCTTGCTTAATCCTAAACCCTTTGGTATATAATTTAAATCAAAATAAACTGTTTCATTATAATTCAAAAACTGAAATTTCCAAGATGTTGCTTAGCTGGCAGTGTTAATAAGCTGACAAATACAGAAAGAAAAGTAAAAGAGGATGTGAATAAAAGGTAGGGCTCAGTGGACCCATTATTTGAGAGGTTAAACTAAACAAAGAAAATGAGGACAGGACCAAGGTAAACTTGTATTAGGTCATAAATACATGTTCACAAACTGTCACCGCAAAGATTACAACACAAACTGATACTATTCTGTGCAGCCACTTAAATAATACACAGGGTTAAATACACTTTAGACAGAGAAGCACAGGTTATCAAAACCGGATTACAAGCAAATAAACAGAAACACAGTTGAAAAGGTAAGCAGACAATAATGGAATTATTGACAGTAGCTCAATCTAGAGTATAAGTACTGAAGAGAATCACACACACACGCAGACAAACAGATCTTGAGAAGTCACCTCTGAAATACTTCGATTAATGCAGAGGAGGATGTGGTTTATGAGATGCTTGTGTTGATCCAAGGTATCAATGTATCTTTTTGTGTGTGTAACATGGCATTTGACATCACAGGACAGATGTTGACATGTATCCCAGCAGCATGAAAAGGTTCCTCACTAAGCTGGTACTATTCTGAGACATGTAGAAAGAAGTTTTGAAAGAAGAAGGTTATGCAGCTTCCAGAAATGATGGCTCCTACACCTAAAGTGGCACAGGCACACCATTTTTTGTCACATCATAAAATCCTACTCTCCCTGAAACTGGGTTGGCTTTAAAGACTTGGCACACTCCTAGAGCCCTCTACAGATATTACAGAAGGATCAGCATTTCATTTATTAAATAAATAATCTAATTTTTCCAGAACCTGGTAAACATCCAAGTTTTTTTGGGAGGTAGGTCCAAGGAAGAACTGTGGCACACATCATTAAAGACCTCAATGGCAGGGAGAAGTAAGATGTAGGCTGCTCAACTCTCAAGTGTTCTAGTATCACTTCACAGAAGGGGAGCTATGCGTCCTCCACCTTTTAACATGCTCTTTCATCAGGTTGACCATATCACCAAAGGTAACACCCTCAGGTGGTAATCCCAAGGAAAGGAAAGTGCACTGATCCTTGTATGTCAGATCCTACAAAGGTCCTTTTCTCTCTCTGTCTCGGTTCATCACTGAAAGACAGCATAGGACCCCTCTACATTTTATTTTAGACAAAGATAAGAGGTAACCTCTCAGATATCTATGCATTAGATATCCAAGAATGAGGAGACACCCTTTCTGTAAATACAGTACTTGATCTGTCAGCTGACATCTGTGAAACGATATCATGTCTTCTGATGCCTCTAATGCAATGGTGGACAATTCTGCCTCAGTAGAGGGAACCTTGATCTGGGATTTCTCTGCATTTAGATTAGGCAAGTTTTCAAAATCCACCACTGTGGACAACTACTCACTGATGTCCAGCTGGGAAGTGCCCCTTTTTATAATCTGAAATTCTGAGTCAAAGGCCTGCATTTCTTTTTTTTTTTTCTCAATTGTTTTATTGAAAATTTTAACAACAAAATATTAATACATGAGAATAGAAATATTATAAAACAAATATACATATCTAAAAGGCCTGAGTTTCTGATGTGGGCATTGTTACTAATTTAGTAGCCACAGACAACCCTTATCTGAATCAGCCTTCTGACATGGAGCATCCTCCAAAATACTTTGTGCTAAGGAGGATCTTCTGGTTCAAGAAGGGGTAAAGCATACCTTCTATGACCCCAGGGGATGAATAACTGCCCCTTACCTTCACAACGGGCAGCTGATCAGAAGTCCTGAAGGATTTTGTTCTGGACATCCAAAATGTGAATAATTCTTTTTCCCTCATTTTAGGCTCTGAAAACAAAACAAGAAGACAAATTGCCTGGATTAGTGCAGAATCTGAAACAACCCTGGGCATAAAGGAAGGATATGTTCTCAAAAGTACCTTATCCTTATGGAAGATAAGATAGGGATGTCTCACCATGAGAGTGTACAATTCAGAAACTCCTCTTACAGAAGTCAGAGCAATAAGGGACGCTGTTTTTTGAGATACGTACCTCAAATCAGTCTTGTGAAACAATTGAAGAGACAATGTACATTTTTCTATAACAAAATTAAGATCCCCAGCAGCTGCCACCTGTCTCATAAGTGGATAGCCATGTAAAATCCCCTTTCAAAAACTGTTTCACCAGAGGAAAAGTAGAAGGGGAGGATGCCAGCAAAGGCAAGCAGAAATGGCTGATAGATGAACCTTGATGGAGGAATAAGAAAGGCCAAAGTATAATAACTCACACATATACTGAAGAATCACAGGAGTCTGAACCATAAAAAGATCCTGGTTCTTGGAATGGCACCAACTAGAAAATCTTTTCTACTTACCCATATATTATTTTCTAATAGCAAACTTCTTTGACCCTGTTAATACCCGCTGCATATCCTCAGAAGGAAACATGCCTAAAAGGTATTAAAATTATATCAACCAGGCAGTCAGCAGAACAGGTTGAACACTTAGGTGCATCAAACTCCACCTATCCTGTACAAGTCCATTCTGTCTTTTTTTTTTTTTTTTTTTTTTTTTAAGTGGAGGGTAATCCCCAAAAGAGAGTTTATCTGCCCAATTAAGGAGAAGCTCTGACCAAACATCAATCTTTAGAAGCCTGCAGAGGAGCTCACACTTTTGCTGCAAGAAAGCTTTGAGGTATTTCATAACCTAGCTGCTGGTGTTATTCACAACCTAATAAAACCAGTGGCTGGGGCACTTGGAATGAGTCCTAAAGCTTTGGAAACCTGGCCAGCTGGGTCTGATCCTTGGCAGGACATCCTACATAGCTTAGGGCTACTACAGAAGTGATCTTATGATGATCATAAGTTAATTATCAATTTTATCAGTATTAAAGGCAGCTGTCATGTAAGCTCTTATCTGGCTATAAATCCAGGATTTTAACTTATTTTTTTGTTATATACTACTTATTTTCAAAACATATAGACTTTAATTTCTTGCAGTGGAACTCTACATATCCCATTGCCTTTAACTTCCATGCATCCATAACTGTAAGCTGAATTCAACCCTGCTATGACACTTTGTGAGGTAAGCACATGGCCAGCTAGTTCCATTCAGTTCTGTCTGGGACACTAACTAACTTTTATCTGCAGGCTTTAAACACTTAAGCTATTGATTCCTAACAGATCATGGTCACTAGTGAGCACAGAAGTAACTTCCAAGAGTCAGAGCAAACACAAGTAATGACAACAGAGAAATGGAAGCCAAAATAATTGGGATACAAAGCAAAGCAAAAGAAATAGAACCATCAAAAAAGAAGAAAAAAATAAATAGACACATTTTGTTGAAACATCTATAAACACCCTGTTGTGGAACATAACAAAGATGCTGAATGAATAGCAGTAGTAAAAGAAACAGTAAGTTCAAACGTACAGGATATGAAATGGGATGAAGTAACGGCCAGAAAAATAGAAACGCTCCTAAATGGAAAACCCCGGGCCCAGATGCAGTATCCAGCTTCCGGCTAAAAGTATTAACATCATTACACAAAGATTTACCCTGAGTAAGAACTACTTATATGGGTACTTTGAACAGACACAAAGTACAGTTGTGTACACTTACCATAAATGTAGATGTTCGAGTGTCTTCACTGTTGCAGTCATGACTGTAGGGTTCTCCCCTGCCGGCAGGCAGTCCTCGGTCGGCCAGAATCCCAAAGTCTGGGTCCGGCGTCGGCTGTTCATCCATGCTCCCTGACGTCAGAGCACCAGGAGTACAAAGCTGACAGCCGACGCCATGTTCTCCAGTTTTTCTTGCCCCAGATGTCAGGAGTCCCAAAATGAGTAAGGTCCCATATCCTTTGCAAATACACCTCAGAAGAATGGTGAAAAAAGGAACCACACAAAAGTAAAAATAAGAGGGGACAGGAGGGCGGGAAACCCAGACTGCAACAGTGAAGACACTCGAACATCTACATTTATGGTAAGTGCACACAACTGTACTATGTTCATCGTGTTTCACTGTTGCAGTCATGACTGTAGGGTAGAATCCCAAAGCAGAATGAAAGGGAGGTGGTCATAAAGTAGAAGGGGCGGCTAAAAGGCCCTGCAAGACTGCAGAAGCAAAGCCTGCCCTAGAGAGGAAGATTGTAGTGCTTTGAAAAAGTATGCACTGAACTCCAAGTTGCAGCTTCCAAAATGTCTTTGGTATGAACTCCCCTGAGGAAGGCAGCTGAAGTGGCAGCAGCTCTGGTGGAATGAGTCCATATACTCCCTGGGATTTGCTTTCCATGGTGTGAATAACAAAATCTGATTCCATGAGCAATCCATTTAGAAATGGTCTGTTTTTAAATGGCTTTACCTTGGGAACTTGAAGCATAATAAACAAACAATTGCTCTGATTTTCTGATGTCCTTGGTTCTGTCCAGGTAAAAACGTAGTTGTCTGTGTACATCCAAGGAATGTAAGATCCTTTCCCCTTTATTTTGAGGAGTGGGGAAAAAAATTGGCAAGTGGATAGTTTGATTTAAAGCCACTTTGGAAACCACCTTAGGCATGAATGTAGGATTAGTCCTCAAAGACACCCTGTCTTGATGAAAAATAATATAAGGTTCCACAGCCATAAGAGCTTGCAACTCTGAAACTCTCCTGGCAGAGGTCAGAGCTAACAGGATGGCTGTTTTCCCAAGACAAAAACTTGATGCCAGAAGAGGCAGCAGGCTCAAAAGGAGGTAAGGTGAGCTTTTCCAAAACATAGTTGAGATCCCAAGCAGGAATGGGAGGAGATCTAGGAGGTCTTAAGTTCTTAGCTCCTCTGAGAAACTGTCTCATGAGCTGGTGGGAAAAGATTGGAGGGTCTGTATTATAATGAGCGGAAATAGCAGAGGCATGTATTTTAATGGAAGAGAAAGAGAGACCCTTATGTAAGAGATCTGTCAGGTAAAGTAAAATCAAAGGAATGTTAGGAAGAAGAGGATCAGAATCCTGAGCCTGCATCCAGGAACAAAATCTTTTCCATTTTCCTGCATAAGATTTTCTAGTGCTAGGACGTCTGGCTTCTAAAATAATGACATCCATAACAAAGACCCTGGATTAACCAGGCCGCCAGGCTGAGAGTTCTGACATGGGAGTGTAGAACCTGACCCTGATGTTGGGACAGAAGGTTTGGAGTCTGTGGTAAAACCCAAGGGGGCTCCAGACATAGGTTTTTCAGAGTAGGGTACCAAAACTGTTGAGGCCAATTTGGGCCAGCAAGATTATCATCTTGGGCTTGTCTCGTTTGATCTTTAATAATACCCGTGGAAGAAGAGGAAGAGGCGGAAAGGCATATCCCGAGAGGTTTCTCCAACTGAATGATAGTGCATCCACTTTCCAAGCTTGTTCGTGGAAAGTCCTGGTGCAAAAATTCTGTAGTTGATGATTGAGATGGGATGCAAAGAGGTCTATGTGAGGACATCCCCAGACTGCTGTTATCATCCTGAATATTTCGGTGTCCAGCATCCACTCGTGTGGATCCGAAAGGTTTCTGCTCAGACTGTCTGCCAGGAAGTTTTGCTTCCCTGGTAGAAACTGAGCTTGAAGGTCCAGATTGCAAGCTAGAGCTGTGTTCCATAGATCCATGGCTAGTCTGCAAAGGGGGTAGGAATGAGATCCCCCTTGCTTGTTTATGTACCACATAACTGTGGTGTTGTCTGTCCGTATCAGTAGTTGTCCTGGTTGTAGAAGATTCCTGAAGGCCATTAGAGCTTTCTGAACGGATAACATTTCCTTTAAATTGATATGCAGGTGCTTCTGATCCTTTGTCCAAAGGCCCTGCAGACAGTTGCCCTGAAAATGGGCTCCCCATGCATAATCTGAGGCGTCCGTGGTTAGTATCTGAGTGGCAGGAGGCAGACAGAAGGGTTTTCCTTTGTTTAGAGTACATGCCTTGGACAACCAAAGGAATTCCTTTTGCAGACAAGGCAGGATGGAGATCAGTATGTCTAAACTGTGGCAATGCTGAGACCATACACTTTTTAGGTACCACTGTATTTTCCTCATGTGTAGTCTTGCATATGGTACGAGAAGGATGCAGGAGGCCATGTAACCCAAAGCCTGCAGGAATCTCCTTGCAGCTAGCTGAGTTAAAGTTGCCAAGGTTTTGAAAGTTGAAGCCAGCTGAAACTGTTTTTCGTATGTCAGAAATGCCATCTGGGTTGTTGTGTTTAAAGAAGCGCCCAGAAAAATGATCTGTTGTGAGGGTGTCAAATTTGACTTTTTTATGTTTACAGTGAATCCCAGGAACTTGAGGAGATCCTCAACAAACCGTAGATGCTGGAGTAAGACCTCCTTGCTGTCTGCCTGAATAAGACAGTCGTCCAGATAAGGGTAAATTTGAATTCCCTTGAGTCTGCAGTAAGCTACTACTGTAGCCAGGCATTTGGTGAAGACCCTGGGCGCAGTAGACAATCCAAAGGGCAGCGCAGAGAATTGAAAGTGCCTCGATCCGGCCTTGAACCTGAGGTATTTTCTGCGTTCCTGCCTGATGGGAATGTGTAAATATGCCTCCTTTAAATCCAAAGTTACCATCCATGCAGTTTTGGACAGCATTGGAAGTAGCTGCTGTAGAGTAAGCATCTTGAATTTTGGAATCTCTAGAAAGGTGTTCAAGACTGACAGATCCAGAATGGGTCTCCATGAATTTTGCTTCCTGGGGACTAGAAAGAGCCTTGAGTAAAAACCTTGTCCCATCTCTGAAAGTGGAACTAGTTCTATGGCTTTCATAGCCAAAAGAGCTTCAACCTGGTTTAAGGCCTTTGTCCATTGATGTTTTGGAAGATCTGGCCACCCGCTTGGCCTTGGTAGGGTATGAAAATGGAATTTGTAATCTCTTGAAACCACATCCAGAACCCACTTGTCTTGGGTTATATGAGTCCAATTTCGGTGAAAAAGAGAAAGTTTTCCTCCGAGAGGGGCTTCCAGGCAAGAAGTTCCTGCAGCCCAACAGAGGGAGTCACTGCGTCTGTTTCCTATGAGTTTGCGACATGTCCTCTCCTCCCCTAGGGGTGGAAGCAGTCCACTGTCTTGGTCTATAAGAGGCTTGTGTTTGAGGCCTTCCTTGGGAGCGTCTGTATCTACCCCTCTGAGGCCTGTCTGTATTGGGAAAGGACCAATTTTTTGTAGGCCAATTCCTGCTAAATCTGGGTGGCTGTACTTGTAAGAAATCTTTGACTGTTTGCATGGATTTCACCTTGTCCTCCATCTTTTTAATCACCTCTTCAGCTTTAGATCCAAACAAAACATTATGCTGAACAGGAGCATCCAATAATTTAGCTTTTACTTGTTCTGGCAAATTTTGTTCCTTTAACCATGCATGCCTTCTAATTACTGTGCCAGAGGCAGCAGCCCTACAAGAAGCCTCCAAGGCATCAAATCCACAGTGTAAACCATGCTTCCCAACTTGTTCAGTGGCATGCATTAAGTCATGTAATTCCTTATCATCTGCACAGGCAGAAATGGAAGAAAGCTTTTGTTTTAAAACAGACAAGAGAAATTGCTGGTATTTCAGCATATGAAACTGACAGTTTAAAGCCCTAATAGATAAAGTAGCAGAAGTGTACACTTTTTTGCCCCATATTTCTAAAGATCTAGAATCCTTCTCAGTGGGAATGGGGTTTTTAGCAGAAGCGGCCTTAACTCCCTTAGGACCCTGAGAAATGGTTTCAGGGTCAGCAGTAGGGTTCTTGTATAAAAACCTGGTGGGAATCAGGAACCCTGTAATATCTATCAGGCTTAACAGGAGCAGGAGGAAAAGAGTCAGGGGTTAAGTTAGCCTCCGAAAAAGCATCATCCACAATATCCAAAATAGGAGGAATAGCCAGGGGTCTATGTTGGGGAAGAAGAAGAAAATCCCTTAGTCTTTTCTTAGATTCCGAATACTCCTGTCCTTCCCAGTGGAAATGTTCCCTCATTTCATGCAAAGTTTCCCCAAAAGAGAAATCCTCAGTGGGAGAAGCTGAAGGAATGGATTCCTCAGCATCAGAATCCTCATAAGGAGGGAAAGAATATTCCTGGTCAGAAGAAGAAACTGAAGAAACAGAAGCCTGATCAGAGGAGTCATAATAAATTTCCTGCCTTGGCCTTTTATCTGGAGGGGAATGTGAACCCCTAATCATAGTAAGTAAATCCTCCGCCATCTTAAGTAACTGTTTCTGTGACTTGGGAGTTGGATCAGAAGAGGCCTGTGTTGCAGTCTTTGATTTGGAAGGAGTCTTTGCCTTTGTCTTTGGCTTTGCCTTTATTAAAAGCCGAGTAGGTCTGAAAACCCCTTCGGAAACCGGTACCTGCACAGCGGCTCCAGACCCATCCGAAGGAGCATTGTCCGCAGGTCCTGCAATAGAAATATTCAAAGGCCTAGTTGGCTCCTCGTGGGAGTCCGTTTTGGCCATCGGTTCCGAAATGGCAGACGACAGGGGCTGCAAAAGCGCCTCACTGACGACGGCCGAACCTGAAGCTGGCTCTGTTTGTGCGATATCGTCAGATTTGGACCTCGGAGGCCTGTCTTTGTCCTTGCGTCGTTTGTGAACTCCGGTAGCCGGAACCGTATCCGACGACATTTTGTAATTAAAACGCCTACCGAAGTAATGAAATGCAAAATCGTACCTTCATTTCATTGTACGCTGATTGAATCTAGCACAAAACCGACAACTAGCTACATCGTGGTCAGGGCCTAAGCAAGGAATACAGTAAGAATGAAAATCCTTATGAGGTATTTGCTTCACACATGAAATACAATTAATAACTTTTTCTGACATCGGACTGGAGCAAGAAAAAAGTTTCCCCAACGGGGTACTTAGCTTTGAGTAGGAGAAGAAAGTCTTCGGACTGAAGTTTGTTCAGAAAAGATTGTCAGGAGTCAGCCGACCGGCACTTGCGAACTGCTATCACCACACGGCAAGAAAGACTGGAGAACATGGCGTCGGTTGTCAGCTTTGTACTCCTGGCGCTCTGACATCAGGGAGCATGGATGAACAGCCGACGCCGGACCCAGACTTTGGGATTCTGGCCGACCGAGGACTGCCTGCCGGCAGGGGAGAACCCTACAGTCATGACTGCAACAGTGAAACACGATGAACATCCTGGTTAACAACAGGAAAAATGATTTTCCTCAAGAGTGAACCTGCAAGTGACCCTAAAACTCTATAGACCAATAACTTGCCTTCCGACGATGTATAAACTATATACGAGAATTGTTGCTGATAGACTTTATAGTCATTTAAAAGAAAACATAATTATGGCAATAAAACAAAAGGGTAACAAAAGAAAGGCACATGGAACGAAAAATCATTTCTTGTTAAATAAAATCATAATGGAGAACTTTAAAAAGGGAAGAATCTAAGTACGGCATGGATAGATTACAAAAAAGCATTTGACAGCATCCCACATTTATGGAGAAAGGTGTGCTAACAGGTGAAGAAGGTATAACCTACATTGGTCAGTTACATTAGTGACCATGAAACAGTGGCAAAATATTTTGCATTTAAACCATGAAAAAGGCAAATGATTATCCCAGGGATAAAAATTCAAAGGGAGATTATTCCAGGGTGACTATCACCACTGCTCTTTTGCCCTGCCCTAAATGCATTAAACTGTCTACTTAACACATTAGGTCAAGGTTATAATTTGGCTCTCAGAAAACAACCAAGTGTAAAGACTTCTCTTTTTTTTTGTGGATAATTTCAAGCCATATAGTTCATCAGATCAAGGCGCTGAAACCACAACTGCAAGTGGTTAAAACTCTCTTAGATAATATAAGAATGTCACTTGGTCTTAACAAATATGCAAAAGCAACATTTAAAGCAGGAAAGCTGCAACACCAAGAAAATATCAGTCTTGGACAGATATGCGATATAAATGAACTTGAGCAGGAGAGAGTGCATAAATGTTTGGGAAGTGATGAAGGATTGACAGTAAAATATGAACAAATGTGAGCAAAAACTCAGTAAGGAATCTTTTAGAATACTAAAATTAATACTGAAAACAGCCCTCGCATCTAGGAACAAAGTCCAAGCTATAAATCAATTTGCTCTTCCGGTTCACCTTACAGTTTTGGGATGACTGGCCCCAAAAGGTATTGGATCAGTAGGACAGGAAAACAAGAAAAATGCATTATACTTGTCAGTTGATATATAAAAATTAATGTATACCAAGATTATATATTCCTGGTTCTGAACAATATATGGTCCTCCTTAAAACTTATTATATGCACAGATCTGCAATATCACTATATCTGCTGACTTCATCAGATCCAAACAGTCAAAGTTTTAAAACATTCCCTGCTTAATTTAGCTGAAGCATACTGGTGTCAAGCGGGAATGGAAATCAAACCATAAGAAGACAAAAATCAGACAGCAACTGAATGTGCCAAAAAGCAAAAGAAAAAAAATATGAGGAGAAGGATCTTTTTTTTGTGGATAATTTCAAGCCATATAGTTCATCAGATCAAGGCGCTGAAACCACAACTGCAAGTGGTTAAAACTCTCTTAGATAATATAAGAATGTCACTTGGTCTTAACAAATATGCAAAAGCAACATTTAAAGCAGGAAAGCTGCAACACCAAGAAAATATCAGTCTTGGACAGATATGTGATATAAATGAACTTGAGCAGGAGAGAGTGCATAAATGTTTGGGAAGTGATGAAGGATTGACAGTAAAATATGAACAAATGTGAGCAAAAACTCAGTAAGGAATCTTTTAGAATACTAAAATTAATACTGAAAACAGCCCTCGCATCTAGGAACAAAGTCCAAGCTATAAATCAATTTGCTCTTCCGGTTCACCTTACAGTTTTGGGATGACTGGCCCCAAAAGGTATTGGATCAGTAGGACAGGAAAACAAGAAAAATGCATTATACTTGTCAGTTGATATATAAAAATTAATGTATACCAAGATTATATATTCCTGGTTCTGAACAATATATGGTCCTCCTTAAAACTTATTATATGCACAGATCTACAATATCACTATATCTGCTGACTTCATCAGATCCAAACAGTCAAAGTTTTAAAACATTCCCTGCTTAATTTAGCTGAAGCATACTGGTGTCAAGCGGGAATGGAAATCAAACCATAAGAAGACAAAAATCAGACAGCAACTGAATGTGCCAAAAAGCAAAAGAAAAAAAATATGAGGAGAAGGATCAGATGAGAAGTCAAGAAATTTGGAAAAGGCATAAAAATAGTTGCAAGTTGAGAAAACTCCTGGCACAACATCATGTCAATCAGGATCTGAAGCAGGAATGGTTAAGGAGATGTGAATTTAAATTAAAAGATGAAAAGTTAATATTGGCAGTCCAGGATAATGGACTACATGCATGTTTGTTTACAAAGTCCATTGAACACGAGGGAGAAACAGACAAATGCAGGTTCTTTAAAACAGAACTGGAAACAGTCACACATCTTGTTGTTGGGTGTGATACAGTACTAGCAGAGGGCCTCTATACTGAAAGGCATAATTATGTGGCAAGACTACTGCACTGTGGATTGTACAAACACTACAATACTGAAGTAGCTGAGAAGCGCTGGAAACACGAGCCGCAAGGCATTACAGAGAATGATGAAGTTGATATCACGTGCGATCAACCATTTCCAACATTTCAATAAACAGATAAGAGAAAAACAAATATTGCAGTCCACGAAAATAAGAAAAAAGTAGCACTGATCATTGAAACTGCTACACCCAATCACTGCAGTGTTTTATGTACAGAGAGACAAAGACATAAAATGCCAGGATTTGCAGGCAGAAATGAGAGCAATGTGGAAAAAGGATACCTAGACAGCTCTAAAAGTAGTAGAATCAATGGGTCTCATAAAAAAGAATTTACAGTCATATTTAGATATGTTACTGATACATGTAAGTATGTATAAATTACAAAAGGAGCGAATTCTTGGCACTTTATGAGTGCTGTGAAGAGCAATTTTGGCTAACATCAAAGATTGAAACAATACTAATTTCACAAACTTTAGTCATACCCTGAGTCAGGAATGGGGTCCACTCCCGTCAATGTATTAGAAACCCAAAAGACTTGCAGCAATTAAACCAAGTTATAAAGATACATTTGGAGAAACCAAAGGGAAGACCATACAAGGTTCTTCCACCAAAGTAAACAAGTATTTCAAACCAAAAATAATACAAAAGTCAAACTGCTAATGAGTTTTAAGGATAGAAAACAGTAGAGGGCTGCAGATAGCACTATAATTAAGGAGAGGATGACAGTAATAACTTGCAGAGTTCTCTTCCAAAACTACTCATTAGCATGTTCTGCAGTAATGTGAAGCTTTTGGTCTCCCATAGGCAAGTATTCTATTGCTGAGACAATGATCATCAAGAAGTACAGAGTTATATAAATGAAAGAGCAACCTCATCTAGCATCTTTTATACAAATAAATTATATATATATATATATATATATATATATATATATATATATATATTTATACACATACATACAGAGAGAGAGAAAGGGAGACCAATGTTACTACTCAGAAACAAAACAGAGTAAGTTAGAACTTTTAAAACAAATAAACATCTTTAAAGCATCAACATGCCATGGTTTACAGTAGTGAACAACAAGCAGCACTTTAAGAATTAAGGAGTAAATACAATACCAGGATTCCACACTGTTGAAAAACAGTATTATGTAGCTGTCTTACACATGCTGTAGCATTAGCTGACTTAACACAACTTCAGCTTTTTACTAAAATCTTCCTGTAAAGTGTTTAATCTCTGCACATTAAATATAGATTACTACACTTAACCACAGATGCAGTAGCCATAATTTTCTAAAACAAAAACAAGTGTGCTTAAATCTTACTTACCGGGTATAGCCCACATCCTGAAATGGCAAATCAGCACCAAATAATGGCCACGTTTAAAGATTTAAAGATCACGTGCAATGAATTTGTTGTAGTTTAAAAATGACATAGCTATAAAATAGACCACAGCTTCTCTTTTGTAATTATGTATTCATCCAAGAAGTAGGTAGGTTTTTTTTGGTAATTAATGTGGGGTTTTGGCTTTACTGGCCTGAAATTGTAAATAAATGAACTTAAAAGAAAAAGCCATGGACATTCAGAATTGCCATTTAGCTGAAACACCTGATATCCTTAAAGGGTAGTTTGCATATATTCCATGCTGCCTCTGATACAAGAGATATAAGGTATCACTGTCTAGCTTTGCTAGATTTTCTGAAAATTAACAATTAAAATTCACATGCATACATGGAAGTGCAAAGCACATACCTGTAAGTGTCCCAGTTCAATTGATACGTCCAAGCAGGATGTGCTGTCATCATTCAGACATCCCTTAATTGGCAAAGAACTACAGGCAATTACTTTTCTGCCAACCTGTTTTAGCAGTCAACTAACTACTTGTAGTCATTTGCCAGTTTGTAATCCCACTTCCTCAGATATTTTTTATAAAAACATGGACTTCTAGCCATTCACTGAAACATCTGGTGTCTATAAGCTCCTAAAATAATACCACACACATGATACCAACCTCCCATCAACACTATGCTATGACAGGTGTTCATGTTATACTTCCCTCTGTATATGTGTGCTGGAGGGGATTTCAAATACTAACTTTCAGAAACATCTCATAAAAAAAAAAATACATTTTAAATTAATAAGTGATCACAAAAACAAAAATGCAATATACTTACATGTATGTCTTTTTTTAAACTACAGACAATTATTTGAACATGCTTTGCAAATGCATTTAACTAAGTGTTGTCTCTTTAACCCCACATACACACCAGGTCTGCCAGATGCTCCTCAACCCCCTGGATGTCCTCCAATACCACCTGTGGCCAGTTGCAGATCTTAAGGGTATCCTGGGGTTCCCAGCCATCACCATTCCTCTGGGATTTTCTCTAGGATGACTTACCCATCATATTCCCCCTTCCACTGCAACTGTATGGTGATCTTGAGGGGTGGGCGTGCAATGGTGATATGCAGTGTATCACCCTGCCTCTGCAGCAGCTCAACCATGCCATCCAGCCTTTACCTTCTTTGGGCCATGCCCTCTCAATGCAGTACCACTAGCCTCCAGCAGGGATCACTGCAGGAGATGGCAACGCAACCGCTCACCCCACAAAAGAAGCATGTCAGTCTCTCCCCTTGCCGCTGTCAGTCACATGAGCTGCTAATCAAACCCATGTCCACTAGACAGCAGCTGACTATTATCCATCCAGGCCACTGGAGTGGCTTACCCCCATACTACTTATTCTGTTCAGGTGCATCTTCCAAAACACAGAAATGTAAAACATTTCTGTAGCCTATGCATACACATACACACACTACGACACACACACAATCTAAGAGGCAGTTCTTTACTCATACAATGTTTTAATTTCTGACTAAATTTCAGGAGAATAACTCAATCCCTACTTTTACAATGCTCATGTTTTTTATAAATTTTGATTTTCAAGTATAAAGCTCTGAAGTTTAGCAAATGCTGCTTCTACTAGCAAATTATAAAATAGCAAAGATTTCTTTTGTTTTTGTCTTAAGCATACAAAAGTTAATATATAAACAAACTGTGGAATAATAGTTAGCGCTTCTACCTCAAAGCATAACATTTTCTAGTCTGGTTTCCATCTAAGAGTGCCTTTTGTGAACTGTCTACATGTCCTCCCTGTGCTTATATGAGTTTTCACAAGGTGCTCTCATTTCCTTCCACATATGAAAAGCATGTAGATGGAGAGATGATGAGCCACTAAAATAAATGTGTGTGTGCGTGTGTGTGTGTGTGTGTGTGTACGCATGTGGCATCCTGTACAGGACTGGTTCGCTGAATTACATCCACAAAGTGTTGGGATAGGCACCAGATCCTCTGTGACTCAGAAAAGGATAAAGCAGGTATCAGAAAATGAATGAATATGCTGGTACAAATTTTGGGGAAAAAAATTAAAGAAAGGGAGGAAGGAAGAAAGAAAGACAGAGCAAAGCAGATAACAAACCTCTATATGCCTACAGTCTCTCCAATGGTAAGTCCCTTGAGGTTAACAAAATGAGAGACATTTTTGGGTACAGTAACAAAAAGGAAGCATTCGCTACCATTCTCATTGTCTGCTTTATCATACAAAAGCCAAAAAAAAGTCTTGCATTGAAGTTCAAAGAGGAGCTATATTTCACACCACCCTCAAAATACTGTCCTTAGAACCTAATTCATTCTATCAGAAAAAACTGCAGTCAAGTTTTTTCTCATACGTATGTCACTCTGAATTATGGAACAAAAGGAGAAAAAAATAGAGATTTTGACATCAAATAAGGAGAGCTCTTTTTTGAGATACAATATACACCTGGAGTCTATGAGCAAGATTTCTCTTGGTTTAAGTGACTAACGTAAGGCCCCATCTATAAAGTAAATTCTACATCAGAGCAAGTCACTTGTCTTTTGCAGTACGGTCATAGGTTTTTCCCTTGAGTTACTTAATTTTTAATGACCAGTTTACTTACCCATTTAACAATGGAAGATAGATAGATTACAGTTCTTCTAGTCTATTTACGTTGCTAGTCTCTCTACATTACCCCTGCTGAAGACCATAAACCATCTGATTGCCTTCTTTTGAACTGCCTGATCCAGTCTATATCCTCCTGATTGCAAGGTCTCTAGAACAACATAAGCACTGCGGATGGCCAGACAGGGTCTTACCAAATACCTACGAAAACTGAAAACTTGTTTTCCACTGGTTATGCATTTTCCTATACATCCTACCTTCCTGTCACGCTTCCTACTATTTACTTACCTTAAGATGTCCTAGTACGACTACTCCCTGATCCCTTTCAGTGTTTGCTCTAGCTACTGATTTTATTTCAGTTTGTTTCCCAGATACATTATACAGATACTACGAAAACTGAAAACTTGTTTTCCACTGGTTATGCATTTTCCTATACATCCTACCTTCCTGTCACGCTTCCTACTATTTACTTACCTTAAGATGTCCTAGTACGACTACTCCCTGATCCCTTTCAGTGTTTGCTCTAGCTACTGATTTTATTTCAGTTTGTTTCCCAGATACATTATTTCATATTTGCTTTTATTTAGTGATGAATTTCAACTGCCATGTTTCTGAACATCCTTCCATTAATGTAACCTCTTTTCCATCCTTAATACGCCATCTTGTGTATTAACCCACTGCATATTTTCAGTTTTAAAATTAGAAGCAAAATAAAACTGTGCTTGATCCGAAACACGGCCAGGTCAAAAGTCTTTTTGATATATTTTATTACAATAACTGGTAAGCGCTTTTGCGAGAATCACTCTCACTTCATCAGATCAAATAGTACACTTTAATACAGAAGAACTATTTAAAAACATTTGAAAATTAATTATCCAGTCAAATGCTCTTGCAGTCTCACTGGCACATTTTTAAAGGTAAACTGCTCTGTAAACTACATGCATATAAACTAATATCTTAACATCCATCTCATCAAAACACAATCCGTAGTGAAGTAAGAGACCACAAAATGCATATATTTACATGCAGAAACTGCCATTCAACATGTGCTATATGAGGCAGTACAAGCCCTGATTATATTGCACAACTTGCAAGAACGCGACTATAGTAATGTTAAAAACAATAAAAATAGCTTTGCGTTTCATGCTGCTTTCCTAGTCATCAAAAATAATAAATATCAACAGAAGTAAGTGGCATCTAGTGCGCACTATAAATCTTAAATCATGCAGCAATCTATGGTACTAAAAATAATAAAATATTTCTTCAATCAAAAAGATATGTACCTCATAATACAATTCATATCCTGACTCAAAAATAATAAAAAAGTACATCTAATATAAAGTAAAACTAAGTCAATAAAATTAGATACAGGTGGAATAGTAACTTCTCGCTACAGACTGCTCTTTAAAAAGTTACTTGTTACATGATGTTTAAAGCTCTATATAGATACTACGTATCTGCCTTGGAACGCTATTAAGAAACATAGTTAACTAAAATTACAGTCAGTAACATTCTTAAAGGCAAAGCAGAACTTCATAATAGTACTTTATATGTAGGTATATATGTGATCTAAATAAACATTATTGTCTGTATGGTATGACCAATATCAATATCCATACCTATTATTAATAGCATCAAAATCCTACATAATAACTATTTTGGATGAAATAGACATATATTTAATTTCATCTAGAAAATAGACCTAAGACTGACTTAAAAAATGTACATATATCCAATTAATCTGTTTGTAAAATATATGTTAATAAATAAAATAAGTGTGCCCTTCTAAAAAATGCACTAGTCAATCATATATGTCTATAAATTTATTTAAAAAGACGTCTAGCTTTCAATACAGGCTTTAATGGTACTTGTCCATTCAAACCTTTTGCCCCATCTGCTCTTAGCCTTACTATCCATTTTACTTCATCTAACTGAGTCTGATTGTATATATCCCGTTTTCTTTCATCAACTCTAATTTGTTCAATCACCATGAAGTTAAAGTTATGTTCATTACTGGCTTTTATGACATGCTCGCCAGGGCATTATTATGATTTTTAATCTTGATGTTATAAATATGTTCTCTTATGTGATCTTTGCCTATTTGTCTTACCAACATAAAAAAATGACATAGTCTACACTGAGCTAAGTATATACTATTAATACTGTTACAGTCAGAATGTACTTTAAACTGATATTCTTTAAATGTAACTGGATGGATAAATGCCCCACTGTTATTTTTGTATTGACAAAATTGCACGCATTACATAGCATAGTGCCTCTTCATCTTTCAAGAGCTGACCATTCTGATGGTTTGAACCTTTATATCCACATAACAGTCTCTTTATGGATTTTTTATTCTTATACCGGAAACTGGGTCCATTTCCCACTACGTCTTTTATTTGCTATCAGTGGTTAAAATGTTCCAATGTTTGTCTATAATATCATTAATATATCTATCATTACTAAAAAAACAAGGAATATTTAATATTTCCGTTTTTTTTTTGCTACTTTTTAACAAGTCTTTGTTCATTATTTCCAGAGAAATATGGATGTATAACATTTTCTCTTTGATGATGTATATTTTCAAAAATAGGTGTAATGTCAGAAGGGCAATACCCTCTATTAATAAAATTAGCCTTTTTAAAATTTGAGATTAGGAAGAGTAGGAATACTATAGATTTTCTGGATGTCAGGGTTACCAATATGGGATAAGGTGACATTTATCACAGAGATTTATAGGAAACCGTGCTACCGTAATACGTTACTTCAAAGGACTACCATGCACCCTTCCTATGTCTTTCTGAATATTGTAAAATGACAGGCTATAAGACCATCAAGGTTAAATCCATCTGACAGTGGTTTTGAGAGTAAGCTTGTACACCTCAATACTAATTTTATTAATTGAGGGAAAGCAAAAGCGCTTACCAGTTATTGTAATAAAATATATCAAAAAGGCTTTTGACCTGGCCATGTTTCGGATCGAGCACAGTTTTGTTTTGCTTCTAAGTGCTTTAGTATCTGTACTGTGGGATCCATTTATCTCAGCTGCTGGTGTGTTTCTTTTTCTGTTTGAGTTTTAAAATTAGGAAACACTTTCTTCCAGACCATCTGTAATCTAATTTATAGAGATAAAATAAATTAAGCTTTGTACTAACCCTTTGTAGTACCCCCCAAAATTTACTATTACCCTTTCGTTCCTTCTTCCTAATCAGTTTTTGATCCATGCTGCCAACATATAACCCCCTTCCATGTTGTTCTAATCTGTTCAATAATTTCTTCCACAACCTTTTATTGGGGTACAGTATAAAATGTGCTAAATCTTGTAAATCTCAAACCAAATGATGAGTCTTTTGAAGTTGAAGGGTTGTTTGTCCTCTCTTTCCTGAAATTAAAAATATGTTTTATCTATTCATGTAGTACTTGCTGCTTTGATTTTGATTAAAAAAAAAAAACTATAAAGGCCATGTCTGTAGTCACTGTTTGTTACATGCCTTTCATTAATAGGTCTCCCCTGAAAAGATGCAACTTAGCTTAATGGGACTAACCTGGTTAACAAAGGCTTAATTAACCAATCAAAGTGTATAAAATGTTCATCCAGTAAGACAGTCTTCATGAATTCATAATGCTTCAGGTCCAATATCCCAGTGTCTTCCACAAATTCCAAAATTCTCTTCACTTTCAACAGTGATCCCATGACTGTTCTTAAAACTGAGGTCAAACTGTAATTTTCTGTATCTGTCATGGTTGTATTCTGCAAAAGCAACTCACAATTCTCTCTTCCATTTTGATATCAATCACATTGACTGAGGACAAGGAAATTAAATACTGACTCAAATGTTTTATTAGAAAATTAATCCCTGTAAGTATACCTAAGTCAGTAGTTTGCAGTATTCACAAAAGTTGGCATAGTGGAACATATGTTATTGCTGCTGTCTAAAATACACTGCTCATCCCATAACAAGCCACGTATAAGAAGGAAGACAAGAAATAGGAAGATATAGCTGTTTCAACTACCTCAGAGAAGAGTACTGAAAATGGTCAACAGTTTTCAGTGATGAGGGCTGTCGCTCGTGCAGTCAGAATAAAGTCGACGAGTCTTTGTGGCAGGACTGAAGCTTAACTTCAACTCAGATAAACTTATAAACAAACTAGCTATCACACTCATACATGCTTACTCTCTGGCTGCATTCGCAAAATGGCACTGAAGCTAGCATGTGCTTGCTATTTATATGCAAGTGCCGACCTTGAAACGCTTCTTAAAGATACAACACACACACTATTCTACATCCTCCCTATTTGAGAAATAAGCCATGCAATACTGACGACATTAATTGACATGCAATCAATACAAATAATTGTTTGTCATGCAATTATACAGAATTAAATACATATAGACAATTATGCCCAGGTTGCTGTGTATACATATACCTGCTACTTGACCAATCTGGTCAAAACCTTTTGCCGTTTGTATCCTCACTGTCTCTCCTTCTTTCAATGGACAAAGAAATCTGCTTGATTTATCATAGCTGGAAGTCTGGAAAGAATGCTTTCTGAATGATTGGGCTCTAATTGTTCTGTTGTTCTTAGCTTTAGGCCTCAATAAACTGGAACTAATAGGCAATGTTGTTCTAGTTTGCCTAGACAGAAGTCTCTGAGCAGGCGAGCCAAGTATATCATCACGAGGTATGTTCCTGAGATTAAGTAAATTCAAAAAGACATCGGTATTACCATGCTTTGAACTTAAGTAATTGCTTTGCACTCTGTACTGCATGTTCAGCTAGTCCATTTGACTGTGGATATTATGGACTACTAGTAACATGCACAAAGTCCTATTCTTTTGCAAATTTCTGAAACTGACTGGTAAATTGGGTACCATTGTCAGAAATAACTGTGTGGGCTACCATGGACTGCGAAATGACGTTTCACCTTGGTGATAACAATAGTGGATGTTAGATTAGGTAGTAAACCAATTTCAAATCAGTTCGAATAAGAGTCTACCAACACTAAGTAATGCTGATTGTTCAACTCAAATACATCAGCAACTACTGTTGACCAAGGTAGGTCAGGAACTTGACTTAGCTGAAGTGGTACTTTTTGCAAATGCAATTTAGTACTGCATACTGAACAAGAAGAAAGTACTTTATCAATGTCTTTTACTAGAAAAGGCCAAAATACTAGTTATATTGCCTAGAGGTGCCTGAAGCTGTTGAAGATGGGGGGCAGATAGTGATATGGGCACTTAGTGATCTAAAAAGGGCAATTTTTTTAAAACTATTTACTACCACAACATAGATTCACTTGCAGAACATTTTAAGCTTAGCCAATTTCCATTTTGGTGCTTGAATTAACATTTCCTGATTGGTCTTACCTATCCCATGGCTGATAATTGTATATTAGCCCTAGTGAGAATAAATGTGATCACACTATAGATAATTTGAGGGGACCCATGTAAGGGATGCAGCATTTAGGAACTGCCTCTATCCATTAGTGGCATGAGGGGCAATCCCGGAGTACATTTTCTATTACCCATCCTTAGATCCAAGTTGCAATTGAATATGGACAGGGATGATCTTTGTTTTACTTGAATGGATAGTCTGTTCAGGATATATATCCATCTCTCCACAACATTCAGTTTAGATACCTGGACTGAGTATTTCTGATGCCATTTGACTTGCTGATGTTCAGTAGGTCCATCTGTATTAGGTTGGATGATGCCTTGTATGCCAGACACATCACTTCTAAGCACTCTGTAGGATACTGAGTACAGTGATAAATCTTTGAGGTGGTCCATGCAAGGCCTACTGTTTAGGACTTGTATCCTTTAGTAAGATATCTCTGTGGGTATTCCAATTGCTGCATGGAACTAGATAGATACATGCCAAAGTGGGCATTATACAAAATGATTGACCTAATGAGGGCTTTGTAAAGGGGGACAATATCTCTAGATCTAGTTACAATCAATTTGTTTATAAGCTATGCAATATAGAAAGACTTTCTTATGACTCTGAGCACATGTTGGTCAAAAGTTAGGTCACTGTACACACAAGTTCCCAAATGCCAAACAAGTGGGTCAGTTCTCAGGGGGCATTGTCAATTTGGCACCTCCCTGGAGTAGATGAGTTCCCAAAGGATATGATAATGTATTTCTTGGAGTTTATTTTCAATTCATGATTCTGGCACCAGTTATTGTTTGGGACAAACATTACTGCATGATGATTAAGTCATTTGGGGATTCAATAACTGCTCCTAGCTTGCAGTCATCTCAAACTTAGTCACCCAAAGCCCTTTGGTATTTCCTTTTACTTTTGAGATGTATATGCCAAACAGAAAAAGTCTCAGCACCAAACGCTGGGGGGACACCATTGGTGACTGAGTCTCTTCCCCTATTTTGATCTCCTGCATCCTGAGAGCAAGCGCACATGCATACGTTCTTTGATTCACCTTCCTGATTGTATTACATTATATTCCTTGTATAATACAGCACCACATGTTAGAATGTGTTTTAAATTTGTAGTTTGGAACAGTCTTCTAGTAAGCAATGAAACAAAAATATATGAACCAATAATGACAAAACTACACATTTCAGAAAATTTCAACCATAAAAGGCCACTCAAACTTCTGTCATTACAATCCACCAATATCAGTAAATAAGCAAAATCTCTGCAGAAGTAAGTCATCTAAATAATTCAATAATGCCACATTAAAGGGATCTGCAACTAATGAAGAGGTTACTGCTAGCAAACAACTTTTTATTTAATTGTTTTTTTGCATAAATATAGTGCCTGTTGCCCTTGAAGAATAACTTGCCTATGCTATATTAAAAAATAAGCTAGTAATTTTGCAATGGGGAATGGATGGCAAACTGATAACAGGTTCATAGTTACTAGGTAACTCCTCCAAAGGAGGACATTCATAGGACTGCAGCATCCACTTCCAGTAAAGTACAGCACAGTATCAGCGATCTATCTGCATACTGTGGGAGTAGTACCTACAGCCTTCTGCATCAAAAGCAAGTATACTACCTGTTGTGCTACTAACAATGCAAATAAATTAGCATAAGTAGCATTAAACTTCTCTTCCCCTGAAGTTCTCAGCTCCTTGTAAAATCCACTTGACAATCAACTAAATCTGTCAACCTCACAGAAACCTGGAAAAAGCCAAAATGTATTTGGGGGGGGGGGGGCAAAGGCCCAAAACCAGGAACACATTTTAAATACTACTTGTATAATCTTAGAAAGTTGCTAAAATAAAGTGTTTTCTGTTACCATGTGTTTCCTGAAAGACGTAAAAGAGTTATAATTATTTAGTGAATTCAGTTCTCACTGATTTGCCAGAAGAACAAATTTTAAGAGGAACAGACCAAAAGTATGAGCCAAATATTCTGTGAAAATCTGCAGAGTAGAGAGATATGGACTCAACTTCCTGAATCACAAGTGGTGGTATGGATAGAGAACTGAGGCTCTTGTTTGAGCCTGAGTAACACTAACCACCAGGTATACCTAACAGGGGCAGGCATTTACACACACACAGACACACACACGAGCAGTATAACTCCTGCAAATAAAAGAACAAAATTCTCCTTACCGGCATGACTCTGGTAGCACCAACAGAATAGCACCAGCATAATGCCTGTAACACAGAGCAGTAAGAGAACAAGATCAGTTAGTTTAGTTAGTTTAACTTCAGAGCGCGAATCCACGTTAATATGAAAACTCCACCATTAATTTTTCCCGACAGGTCTTGCAGCTATATAAGTGGGGGGGCTCCCCCTCCCCCTGGCTCTATGGTTCCGACACCCATGCTTTTGCCCTGCTTTTGGTAGATTCGGAACCTGGGTGACCATGATGCAAAATCTGGATATATTCATGTTGTAGGGAAGCAGGAACAACAGTTTTAGGACCTTTGAAAATAATGCAATCTTCCATCAACATCTCAACTCTGTAAGGAAAATAAGTTTGCACTTCAGGTGGTACACTAAATTGCTTTGACGGTGATCCAACATTAATGTAGTGGCTCAGCTTTTGCAAAACAGGATCAAACTATTGAAAAAAAAAAAACGGGACGGCACGGATACAACTAACTCAACTTTAACATGATGTGAAGCACTTTTCATTTGTTATTTTAATCTAACGAAATGCTTCACATTGTATTAAAGTTGAGTTAGTTGTATCTGTCCTGTCCCGTTTTTTTGTTTTCAATAGTTTGTTAATTTTTTGCAAAATAGGATCAGTCTTTGTATGATATCTCAGTTCATCACGTCTCGTGGTAGAAAACTTAAGCACTTCCATGACGTCAAAGTAAAAGTTCTTTGCAAGAAGCTGTTCCCCTATATTTCTGTATCAGCTAGATAAAGAAGTTTGCCTTTTGTATAGAGCATTTTGAAGTTTTACTTTTCCAATTTGAGCATCATTCTTTGTAATTTTGCTGAAGCTAAATGTATAGGCTTCTTTAGAATAGTAACGAGAGGTTGATGATCAGTTTCAATCTGAATAGCATGACCATAGATATAATCATGAAACTTTGAACATGCAAATACTATTTCCAAAAATTATTTCTCAAACTGAGCATATTGCATTTCAATTTGGGTAAGAATTCTAGATGCATAGGTTACTGGTCTGCCTTCTTGAAGAATAACTGAACCAAGACCAAACTTTGAACCATTACAGGAAAGAGTTACTGGTTTGACATCATAGTATCTTAATGTAGGGTAGGGTGGCAATTTTCTGCTTAAGGTCTTCAAATGCTTTCTGGTGCTGTTCCAACAAAGACTATACAACATTTTTTGTATGTCAGCTCTCTCAAAGGCGCTGTTAACTCACTGAAGTGCAGTATAAACTTGCCTAAACAGTTGACCATACCAAAAAGTGTTGTAGAGCCTGAGCATTATCTGGTGCTGGCATCTCAAAAATGTCTGCTTGCTTGGACAGGTCTGGTCGCAAGCCAGTGCTAGGAAATAAATGACCTATATATGTAACTTCTCGTAGCCTGAATTTGCACTTCAGAGGCTTGAGCTTTAAGTTCAGTTCACATGCTCTACCTAGAACTTTCTTAAGGTTTCTGTCATGCTCTGCTTCACCACTGTCTCCAACCAATAAATCATCTACTATTATGGCACAAAGATAACCTGAAAAAACTTGCTCCATTGCATGCTGAAAGACTTCACTTGCAGAATTTATTCCAAATGGCACCCTGAGGAATCTATATCTGCCAAATGGGGTACTGAAAGTAGTCAGTAATGAGGATTTGCGATCAAGCATCACTTGCCAAAATGAACTTTTTGCATCCAAGACAGAAAAAAACAGTGGCATTTGGTAATAGGGCTGCGACTTCCTCGACTGTATGCTTCAGATGATACAGTCTCTTTCCTGCTTTGTTCAAATCTCTTGGGTCAGTACATATTCTGATTCTGTCTGAGACTTTTTTGTGGGCTACTACCATAGACCACACCCATTCAGTTGGTTCTGCAACTGGACAAATTACACCTTGCTGCACCATTTTATCCAACTGAGCTTTAACTTTATTCTGCATAGCTATTGGAACTTTTCTTGCTGGTCTGACCACTGGACTGACCTCTGGGTCTAACTTCATAGAATACACAACTGGAAGTTTGCCCAACTTGTCATCAAAAACCTCAGCATACTCTGGGAAAATGGCTTCAGTAAAATTGGAACTAGGATATGTGCTTACATAATGAACTTCTTTGGTAAAAGAAAACAAATTCATTGTCAAACTGTCTTTGTGACCCAATAATGACTGCACAGGTTTTTGGACTACATAGAATAATGAGTGTAACAGCTGCTAGCCAAATAACATGAAAGCACTACTTAGCCTTCAGTTTGAATTTCTTCACCTCCATAAGCAACAAGTTTCACACAACTAGCCACAATGAGTTTGTTCATTAGTTCTCATCTTAGCAAATGTGTCTGCTGACATAACACTACACTTTGAGCCAGTGTCTACTTTAAGCTCGAGGGATTTACCTTTGATCTGGACAGTACAAAACACTTCATTCTTTGTCAACAAATTTACTGCATCAACCTTTTCACCAATTACTGATACATCATCTCCATAGAAAGTAGAACTGCAGCTCTCTATATGATCAACTTGCTTTTTCGAGTGACCCTTCTTTATAACTGTGTGAGGTTTACTTGATTTGCAAAACTTTTGAAAATGGTTCCATTTTTTACACTTGTGGCATTGCTGACCAAATGCTACGCATTTTTCTTTTACAGGTTCATAGGTAGGTACTAGGTTATCGGCCTTAGGGCCTATACAAGCCTAGCCAAAAAGGTACCCTGGCTTTTGCCACCCAAGAAAATTATTTTCCTGCGCCCCTGTTGAGCAGAGCCACAGAGGTGATCCCCAGGGTAACTTCCCTATTTCCCATCCAATCATCAAGATTTTTCTTGAAGAGTGCTAATGAGGAGCTTTGTTTGATATAGATAGGTAGTTTGTTCCAGAGTACGGGAAGTCTCTGGGACAGGAATCTATCCCTCCAGCATGTTCCATTTATTATGGTGACAAGGTTTAGGTCCCTAGAGCGTGCAGCTTGGAGGGATTGAGATTTCTTTAAGTGGAGCATGTCCAACAGCTCTGGGTTTGACATAGCTTTGTATGTTAGGCAGAGATCGCCTCTGAGTAGGCAATATGCGACGGAGTAAAGCTGGAATTTTTTGAGATGGTCTGCGTAGGGCATCTGTTTCAGGCCAGTAATCCTCTTTGTGAGGTATTTCTGCGGCCTTTCCAGTTGTTGTAGATGTCTTGTGAGGTACATAGCAAAACGGGCATTGTACTCTATAATGGGTCTAATGAGTGATGAGTAGAGGGGAACAATGAACTCTTTTTTCCTGGATGAGAAACCTTTTGTGATGAGGTGTGCCACATAGAAGGATTTCCCGACTACGGTGGCGATGTGATTATCAAAGGAGAGGCTACTGTCCACCTGTGTCCCAAGGTCTCATCACACTTTCGGTGTTAAGTAGACTACCACCTATGTGGTAGCTCATGGGTACAGAGTTTTTACCAAAGGAGATGACAATGCACTTTTTGGCATTGAGCTTGAGGCCATGGCTTTGACACCAGGCATCTGCCTCAGTGAGGCCCTTTTGTAGGATGTCCACATCGTTAGGAGTTTCAATTATGGCTCCTAGTTTGCCGTCATCTGCAAACTTCATTAGCCAAAGACCTTCTGTGTTAGCCTGTAGTTCAAAAAGTAGATACCAAACAGGAGAGGACCCAGGACTGAACCCTGTGGTACTCCACTTGTCACTGGTCTGAAGTCGGATTTGGAGTCTGCTACTTTCACAGTGGGCTCTGTCAGTGAGCCAGTTGGCAACCCAACTTGTGACATAGGGATTTATACATAGTTTAGTGAGTTTATTTATAATTTCAGAGTGGGGGATGGTGTCAAAAGCCTTGGCGAGATCTAGACAGGCTGTGTGAACCACCTTACCCTCGTCTACGGCATTGGTAACTGCTTCAAAGAAGTCAATCAGGTTTAGGAGACATGATCTGCCTTTTACAAACCCAAACTGGGTGGGGTCCATAGTTTGGAGATTACCAATGTCTTTGTTTATAAGTTCCATGATGATACGTTCCATGGCCTTACAGACCAGGCTCATTAGGCTAATGGGGTGGTAGTTCCCGGGGTCCATGGTGGCTCCCCTCTTTGTGGAGTGGGATAACCGTCGCTGTGCGCCATTCAGTGGGCATAAAGCCTGAGGTGAGGCTATGATTGAACATGGTGCTTAGGTGGGGTGCCAGTTCATTCTGTAGTTTATGTAGAACACAGCCTGGGATGTTGTCAGGTCCCCTGGATGCTGTGTTCTTGGCTTTGGAGAGTGTGGTTTTTACCTGTGCAGCCGTGATTACAGGAACTTTGCATTCTTCCGGTATAGAGATAGGCCCTTTAGGGGGTAGGGGAGTAAAGTTAGCACTGAACCTATCTGCCACGATGCTGGCAATATCAGTTGGTTCTGTATATTTAGTGTCATTGTGCTGTAACTCAGAGCATATCTGAATGTTGCCATTGAGATTCTTGACATAGCTACAGAATGCTTTATGGTTGTCTTTAGAATCAGTAGTGATTTTGTTTTCATAACTAGCTTTGGGGGATTTTATGAGGGATCTCAGCTTCTTACTGAGACTGGCCAAGGAGTTCTTCCAGTCATGGGATTTTACTTTTTGCAACAGTTTCTTTCTTCTGTTGTAGAGTTTGTTTATGGCAGGGGACCACCAGATTGACTTCCTTTTTTTGGAGGATAGCATCTTGATTCGGTTAGGGATAGCACGATCCATGCACTTGTGTAAATGCTTATAAAGTGCATTTGTGAAGGATTCAGCAGTCATACCTATATTGTCCATCTGCATGGGTGTTTGAAGTTTGCCACTTCTGTCTTAAGAAGCGTGAAGTTTGCTTTGGAGAAATTTTTTACGGTGGTTTCCCTAATGGGGGTGGGGGCAGGATGTGGATGTCTAGGCTGATTAGCTTGTGGTTGGATCTGACCAGTACAATTATGATTGGCACAACAATTGCGACAGCTGACAATAAAGCTTGATTTGAGTTTTCCTGACTCACCCTTGTACTGCACTGAGCATGTCCTTTTCTTAGAACTTGCTGGAAAACTACGGATTTTACCTGGGGAGCCTGCAGGGGTGGCAGGTGCCATGTGCTTAGGCCTGCTTCTGCTAGCCACATGTTGCATGCTGTCTACATTTGCTCTGGAGCCTGCTGAAACCATGTTCTTATCACTTGCAACAATACATGTGTGCCTTTCTGCAACTTCATGGACAAATCTCAATAGCTTTGCTCAGCATTAAATCACTGTCACAAAGCAAAATCTTTCTCACAGCAGCACTATTAATACCACACACAAGCCTGTTCTTTATTAACTAATTTTTTCAGTCACCAGACCAACACATTTTAGCTTTGTTTCTTAGATAAGTAACTTAAGCTGCAAAAGTTCCCCGTTTTTTTTATCTCGTGTCAAACAAATGCCTCCCTAATGTAATATTCGTTTGGGGGTTACACATTTCCCTGAACTCGCACTTCAAACACTCGTGGTCTTTCCTTGATTCAGCCTGTACAACAATATGACGGTTTTCACTTTCTCCCTCATACACTGCTGGTGCATACACAAAAGAATGCTCCCTTTCAATGCCCTCTTACCCAGCTAGGTTTAGAAAAATGAATGCCCTGGTGTGTGCATCTTTCTGAGAATAAGCTGCTAGTATAAAAATATTGTACTCTTGCTCAAATATTCTCCATTTCTCTGCAAAATTTTGATCAAACACCAGTGGTGATGGTTTTCGAAATCAGTCTGCCATATTAACACATACCAGCAAAGGCTTTACATATACATATGGAGAAATTTATGGCAGTACTTGTAACTATGCCCAATACACACCAAGCCTCTGAATAACTAAACTTTGTGAAATAAGTCTCTCAGGTACTCTTGAAATCACTGTACTGTAAGAAATCACCTCTTATCAGTGTAAGAAACATTTCAAAATAACTGTACTGTGCAAATAAACTGGGCAGAAGAAGCTCAGAGTAAGAAACATTTCAAAGTAACTGCACTTTGCAAACAAACAGTACACGGCACACTGAAACTTTCCAAAATGGCTGTACTTTACCGAATAACTCTTTACAGTGCAAGAAACACTCTGTAATGGCGGCACTTTGCGAATGACACACCTAGCACAGGAAACTTTTCAAAATGGCTGTATTTTGACTGTACTTCATGAAATAGCTGCACTTTGCACACAAACAAACTCTTCAAAATACATGCACAGTAATAAGCACACAGTGTAAGCACTTTTACACACTTTGAGATACTTTGAATAACTCTAGTTATGCCCTGAATACAATGTGAAATAGTTATGCCAAAACACAGTACTTTGCCAAAAAACATGCAGTCGCCTTAGTTTATTTATGCTTAATGTGCCCTTTTTGTCCTTATTATATTTGTTTAGCTCATGTAATCTTTTTCCATGCCCATTATACTTTTCTTGTGCTTGTTGCCTGTTTTGCTTTAAACATGCTCATCTTGAAATTCAGAGGTAATTCTGAACTCCTTATGTGCTTTAATGATAACTGTTTTATCAAATATCTTAATTTTAAATACTTTGATTAACAAACCTTTTGTGCCTCTTGCTTGTTTAATAAAGCGGTTTGTACCCTTGTAATGCTCCATTTTATCTCTTTTATAAAACAAATTTGTGCAAGTTTTTATTTACTTTGGTTTGTTACTGGCCCTTTTTCGTGCTTGTTTCTCTTAGTTTACCTTCACTGTTAACTCTGCACCTCGTAGCCTTGAAAGGCAGTCTCTGGAATCCTGGTTCTGACACCATGTCACTTGTCCAGTCAGGATAAAGTAGACGAGTCTTTGTGGGTTCTGTTTAACCAGCTTTATTATGTACAAACACATCAGGAGTGAGGCTTAACTTTAACTCAGACAAACTTACGCATAAATGCTCACTCTCTAGCTGCACTCTCAAAATGGCACTGAAGCTAGCATGTGCTTGCTATTTACATGCACGTGCCAACCTTGAAACGTTTCCTAAAGATACAACACATGCTATTCTACAAGGCTATACTATTGCTATGCCATGGAACAACTGTGGCTTGCTTCTAGAGTTTGTGATCTATTTCTAATGCTGTGGAAAGTTTAATAATTTGTGACAGTGGTGTTCAGAATGAAAGACTTCATAAATGAAGGGATTTAAGATGTCTGACTTCCTCTATTGCCCTGAGATAAGAGGCAAATCTCTTAAGATTTTTTCTCACTACATAGAAAAAAAAAGTTGGAGGCTGAATGATGAACTATACAGAGGCAGGTTGAAGTTAGCTAGGACTTCATGAATGTGGAACGACAAATAACTGAAGAATTACAGAAAGAACTGTACTAGTAAAAGAAAGTTTTACTAGGTGAAGCAGATCAAATAATTCATTTCATATAATAATTTTTCATTTGAGTGTGGTCACTTTGATGTAGAGGTACATAAGATCACCACTTGATTCAAAACCTTAAAAAGCTTCCTTATAATGGGTCTCCTGATCTGGTTATTATCAAGTATTAGAATTTGAGAAGAAAGCTGAAGAAGACCAAGCTCCTTCACCTGACTAGTTCCTTGAAGGGAGAAAAACCTGATGATTCAATTATTAGTGTTCTTCTATAATAATGTGAAAATTCATGCCCTGGGAAAATTAGTCCCAATACATGCATACTCTGTTTCATTGGGATTATGGGACCCCTGGTTTGATGACAAGTTCTTTTCCCTAAGAGGGGCAGGTCAGAACATCAGTAAGAATGCACTTGCCTTTTGAGGACAAACTCAGAATCAGTGAGAGTTACGTGTGATACTACTTAGAAATCTCCTTTAAGAAGGCAATGTTCTTGTCTATGGAGATTACTTCCACTTCTAATAAGCTAGCAAAGCTCTTCCAAATTGTAGACAAACTTTGCAGTCCAGTATATCTTCTTAAATAGAAGTCATATTCAGCCACTTGTTCTTTGAGCCTATGATTGAATTCATTAAGCAGGAACCTCATTAGGATACCTCAGTTGAACAGACTGGGGATTCCTGATGTGATCCCCCAATTTTACCCGATACAAGTTCACATCATACCATTGCTACTAAATGTTACAGAACTGATCTCAAATGTGTTTTCTTTAATCAGCGGGTTGAATCCTAATCAAATAAGGATGGTAGAAACCTACTCAAATATCCACAGTCAAAGCATTCTTTGGACTGTCAGAACCTGTATAAGGCATGGCAGTCTTTACATCTAATGAAGAAATGGGCTCTAGCTCATCCTAACCATCATTGGACTTGTGTAGTCTGAACAATTACCAACCCATCTCTAACTTGCTCTTCAATGAAAAAGTTATTGAGAAGGTGGTACAACTCAAGTTGTACTTAATTTCACATCTTGATCCAGAGGCTTTTTAATGTACAGGAGACCCCAGACTCAGGAAATGGTATGGTAATAAAACAACTCTTACTACAATTGCAATGACCTTTTGGCTGCAAAAGAAATCAGCTTTATTATTCAATAGTGATTCACCTCTATCTTTCTGTTGCGTCTGATACCATCAATCACAGGATCATCTTAGAGTCCCTGTATCATCTACTGTAGTTTGTCTTTCATAGCCCCAAAATGTTTTGC
The DNA here is from genome assembly GCF_019279795.1 of Protopterus annectens. Lineage (NCBI taxonomy): Eukaryota > Metazoa > Chordata > Ceratodontiformes > Protopteridae > Protopterus > Protopterus annectens. The sequence goes on along the minus strand of NC_056735.1, from coordinate 1,426,819,681 downwards.
TTCCTAGTTCTTGGTAGGCATACAGAAGATAGTCTCTGGAGGCGAATTCTTTCACAAGTTACCCTTTGCGCATGGTGTCATTCAGGGTTCCATTCTAAATCTCCTTACTACCCAAGGTATATATGCTTCTTTTTAAAGATGTCATTAGAAGCAGAGGACTGAGTTATCACTTCTATGCAGATGATACTCCTCTTACATCAGGAATGTGAGTAAGTTCTTACATCATTACAAGATAGTCTGGATGCCATCTTTAATTAGACAAGTAGTCGTTTGAGGCTTAATCCAGAGAAGACTTAGACACAAGAAATGTGACCTTCTGACCTTCCACAAGTCTTACCTCTTCCAACATTATTATTTGTGGAGGCAACAAGTTGGATTTTCTATCAAGATTTTGAAGTCTTGTGTGATCCTTAATGACCAGACAGCACTAAGGGCACAACTGTCAGCCTTTTTAAGTTTTCTTTTTTCACCATTTGAGGAACAAAGTTTGAATTAAGCATTTGATTCAATTACAAAACCTTTTCATGGTTGTTCCTGCACTGATCTTTACAGATGGATAACTGCAATGTCTTCAAATTGGAGGATAATGATGGAGATCTGGGACATCTGATGGACACCTGGATCATCCACAGGTACTGAAAAATGGTACACCATTTTACTAAGAGAAACAAGTCTGTATTTCCATATTACACCTTTGCTTCATGGCCTGCACTGGCTTCCAGTGACCACCAAGTGGGACTACAAATCTCCTGTACTGACCTATCTTGCATTGCATAATATGAGGTCAGAGTTGAATTAAAAAGCTTTTCTTGCCCTATCAGCGGTCAAAATCCACTGACTCCACAGAAAAGGTACTGCCTGAAGCAACTTTAGCAAAATTTACCATGCAGGAAATAAATGTGCTGAGAACAGCTTTTGGCCTGTGGGGAACAAAGGGCCAGTAGACTGCAAAGAGAGAATGTTGTTGGCATGCAATGGTGACCAAAAAAGTTATTTTTCTGCCCATGTCCCACATCTGTGGCTCCACTGCCTATCACGGTTTGAGGCTATGGAGAGACAGCTAAAGAGGTGCATTGAAAACTACTGTTTTGCATAAAGCTTACAGTCCCACAAACCAAGTATGATTACTGTAACCAAGTTTCTGAAAGTATTTAAAATGTATTCAGTACTTATTGTTAAATTACAGCCAGTTTTTAGAACACGTCAGTGGTATTTTAATGTTCATACTATGTCTCACACTTGCCTAAATATAGTTAATTATTTGATTTAAAAGGTCTGCACTAATTTTAGAAATCATCTTCTCTTGTTTTTTTTTTTTTTTTTTTTTTTTACTGCTAGGAAAATGACTCTCTCCTACCAGAACTCTATTTAGCTACCAAGACTGGCAATTTCCCTATTTTTGCATATATTTGCTTTGGCAGCTTTGAATTAATCTCTGTAGAAGTTCTCATCTGTATGTAGGAGTGTTAATCTCAATGGAAGAAGGAAACTTTGTGGATGAAACAGATTTTGTGTTCTGTTTTATTGCTGCCTTACGATTACAGTCCAATTCACATGTGGTCTTGGAGGTATAAAAATCCTTCTTATATGGAAAGTAGTAGATTCAAACATAGTGACTGACACTGACACACACACACACACACACACACACACACACACACACACACACACAGCTAATAATTTGATCCTCCCATACAGTTCTGCAGTTCCTCAGCTACTTATTACCCCTTAACTTGCAGCCTTTCTGTAAAGCTGCCTTAGGCTCACTACTCCATGTTTCACCACCTTGACCAGTAGAACCATTTCATCTGCTGCTCATACTATCTTACATCCAAACGCATGGCAACATGAGATCAATCCTTCCACTGATCCACAGTAACTGCTTTTATTAAGGCTTGATTTTCTCCACCTCTATAATACAGCTACTCTACAAAATAAACTGATCCTCTCTCCTGTTCCATCAGTCATGTAACAGAAACAGATTCTCCACTTACCATTCAACTCCTTCTCCTTTATCTCTGACTACTGCTTTTGATCTTTTGTTCTGCTAATACTTCTTATCCCTTTGCTGACAGATTAAAACATAGCTCTCAACCAATCAGGGACAAATCCAGAAAAAAAATCAAGGACAATCAGGGACACTTTTAAAATATTAGTTCTATTAACTTGAGACATTAACAGAATAAGACAATGTGAATTAATGTACATTTCCTGAAGGAACAGAAGTCTGTAACTCTTAATCATTGTCATTACTTTTTAAGTAAAATTCAGTACTTGTCCTCCAAAAGGCACTAGTGTTAGAAGGGATTATGAGGGACAGAGCTAAAATTTAACTTAAAATCAGGGACAGTTGAGAGGTATGGATTAAAACATTAAAACTTTCCTGAAAGAGGTTTAACCTGCATCTAACTGTGTTTTAATTAAGATCCTCTTGTCCAATAGGCTCCCAACAGCATAGTCAATGCTCTAAGGATCTTTTTTAAATTTTCAAGTCCCATCTCTGCTAAACTTAGATTTCCCAGGACTTTACCTAAACCTGCATATATGTGTTCCATTGCCTTGCACTGAGAGACTCATGGCATATTCTAAGTGTCACTGTTTTGAGAGAGGGTGTTTCTTATACGCTGTCCCAGTATGCTCTCCTCAAACACATGACATGCAATAACATTGAGAACAGTCTGAGTTTCCATGTTGTTTACAGCTGTGAAAGTCTCTCAGCATTGTGCTGGCATGCCTTCTTGCCATGGTAGCCCCTACCATCCTATCAGGAGACGGGTAATAACAAACAATGTAGAAGGCCTAATCACAGAAAAGACAAAAAAGACATGAAGAAGAGCTGAGAAGCAGCATTATAATCCTCTCAATCTCTGCTAATCTTCTGATATCCAGACAGCTAGACGAACCCAGGAGATAACCATTGACACACACACACACACACAGGCAGCATTTTTCCTACACCAGATGTCAGGCCAGATGTAATCCCAGCTCTCAGTTAAACACATTACCAATGTTATTTCTGTCAATCCTGCATAAACTGCTCCTAACTTAATTCCCCCTTACTACCAATCCTTCTTGCCCATGGACTACACTACTTCCCAGGCTTTGTCCTCCCCCTTTCTTATTTTTCTCATTGCATGTTACACAGGATTCCTGAACTGATTCCTCTGACTGACTTCTTGGCCACCTACAGCCATTATTCCATTTACCACACCTATATAATTATCATCTGATGCACTACTAAGCCTTTTTCAGTTGCATTAGTGCAGGCCATTAAAAGTATGGGACTCATTAAACAGCAGTTTTTACATCCAAATATCTGTGGTAGTTATCTACTCTCTGAAACCGCTAAACCATCCATAATCATCACTTTACCAGTTTTCTCCATGCCCCTCAATATCTGCAGTATTATATCACCTATTTTGTTCCTAACTCTCCAATGAATAATGCCAGTTTTAATCTTCTGTATTTATCCTCTTAACCTGAACATCTTTCTTCTCACCAAATCAAACTTTTTTCCAAACAGGATAGCATACTTTTTAAATGTTATCCAAAGAGACATCCTTTGCCTCATTCACTTAATTCTCCCATATTTTTCCTAAAATGCCTAATTTGCAATAACCACACAACAACAACAAGCAGAAGTACACTACAGGTTTATTTACTTTGTTACTAGTTAATTCCATGACATACAAGATGAAGCCCTGACTGCAATCCAGATGATGGAGGTTTTGATCATTGAACAGGGAGCTGAAGAAGTCAGTGGGGGATGGTGGAAATGAGTGACTGATGCCAGCTTCCTCATCCTGGCTGTAGGAAGCAAATGAAAAATTGACTGATATGCATGGAAGGCAGGTGTTTTAACATACGTCAGGATGATAAAGTGCACCCACCAAACTGTGTGTCAACACAGTATCCTCATTTTGACCTAAGGAGGGAAGGCCACAGGAGCCGGCATGATAGTATTGGGGGATTACATGGGTGTTAGGTTATCATTAGAATGGAGACAGGACACGTGAAAAGCTCATCAATCTCCATAGTTGCCTGACTGACAACTTCACCAGTAGGCTCTATTTTCCTGCCTTCAGTGGTTAGGGGATACAAATGGGCTCAAAACCATGAAAAGCGCACTGATGGCTGGCAGGTAAATGTTGAGCAGGAAGAGAAAGTACCCAGAAAATATGTTATTTGTTTTTCTTTTACACTATCTTACATGTTAGGTGTTAAATCACTGCTTGTACCCTTACTGCTCCAAATACTATTTTGCAAATAAAAATCCCATTACAAGAACTGATATATGAAATAATCTATTATAACTTAAAAGATGTTCTGAAGTGGGGTGTGGGGGTTATCAGATGGTCCTAAAACAGCTCCAAACACACAGCTCTGGCAGTACATAATATAAAAAATACAAACACAGTTCTGGCAATACATAATCTAAGAACACACACACAGATCCAGGATTACATAATATAAAGAACAAAATCACAGCTCTGGCAGTAGATAATATAAAGAACACAATCAGGAGGGAAGAGTGTTGTTGTTTAGCCCAGCTAAACTGATAAGATTTGAAGCTATCCAGCCTTGCTTATTAATTTTAGAATTTTGACTCAACTGGAGACCTAATTTTAAAAATCTAAATACAAAGTAAGATGCAGCATTTTTTGGTCATTTGCAAGTGACTAATCACACCAAAAACGGCCTGCTCGCATTTTTATTATACTTACAGAACTGAGCTGTTTTTGGATTACTAGGTGTCTTTTATTATCAATGTTTCTTTAGTTTATAACGCGGTATCTTTTCAGGCATGACCTGAGAGACCACAAAAAACATATCATTAGTACATACTATTTAAATGCACAGTAGTAAGCATATGAAAACAATCAAATACAATACATAGCATGAGCAATGCAAAAAGTAAGTGATAAAGCACAACTAATAGACAAATATATCAAAATCAGTAAGTAGGAACAAGATCTGAATGCAAACATTACTATTCAAGCTAATACACAAAGATCTACTATTGTGCACTAAATGTAAATACAGAGGAACAGTATAGATTATAACGGGTCTATATTAGATAAACGAAAGTTTAT